>NC_071127.1:6625000-6825000 GCF_024256425.1 Clarias gariepinus
ATATTCACAGTGCTGATAAAAGATAAAACCGACAAAAATCAGAAACAAAGCTCTGTATTCATTTGTGTGTGTATATGTGTGTATGTACAGTTTATGCACATATGTGCCTGTGTGTATGTGTTTGTGTATATATACCATGTTTCCAGAAACAGGACATTGCAATGCAGAATTCAGGCTCATTCGAGTCCACAATTTTTGCTTGGCCTTTAACACACAGAATGTGCACAGCCATTCATCCCTACACACACACAAATTGTTTTACTATTGAGTCAATGCTATACAATTAAGTCAAAACAACCTTAATATTATGATTGTGTAACAGACAGACACACGCACACACATATACAAGTTGTCATACTATTAAGTCAATGTTATATAGTAAAGTCTAAACAACCTTATAATAATTATGTAAAACACACACACACACACACACACACACACACACACACACACACACACACACACAATACATCCAGTACACTCCCCAGTTAAAAAAAAAAAGTCACTATCTAGACTATACTGAGCCAACTAGGTAAGATCCTTCCATTGGATAATAAATGCAGTGATTTATGTTGTTCTGTTGCAACAAGTTATTTAACTCTACAGTAACCGATGCAGTGTGTAGCTTCTCATGTCTTAAACAATCATGTCAGAAGACATACAGTATTCTGTGGCTGTGGCAAAGATGTTATTCTGTTTCAGAAGGATCAAATTATTGTCTCACAGTGAGCAAAGAAAACAACTAAGGAGATTGCTAAAGTATTGCAATGGATTGTGGAGCATGGAAAAAAAGGTCTGATGAGTAAGCATTTATCCTGTTTTAGAGTGATGTGTAGATCAGGGTAAATCAAGAGAGGTGGATGAAGTGATGAACCCATCATGCCTAATGCCTACCATAGGGGCAATGTTACGATCTGGGGTAGGTTCTGTTGCACAGGTTTAGGTTCGGCAATGTCATATGCTCAAACATCTGACTACCTGAATATACTACAAGACAAGGTTTTTCCATCAATGGATTTTTTTAAAGATCTTGGCGATATTGTGACTATGAATGAAAATAAATGTTGTAACATTGCATAAGCTTATGCCACAATGCCACAGCAAATATGTGCTGTAATCAAAACAAAAGGCAGTCTAAAGAAATGTTAGGTTGTGTGTTTATTTTGTGTATTACAGTATTTAGTGTATTAGTTCTTCTGTTTGTGGTTAACTTATTGTGATGAGAAAAAATGTTTTAAACACAGTTTAACAAATGCATATCTGAAGCTGCTCAAAACAAACTAACTGTATGCTGAATGCATGTTAATAATTTTCAACTGTGTATTAATTAAATCAAATCAAATTCAAATTTTATTCGCACGTACACAGTCATACACAGTACGATATAGTGAAATGCTTACACGACTGCCAGTGACCTTAAAAAATAAATGCTTAAACATAGGAGATAAATATAAATAAAAGAAATACGTTAAAAGATAAAATTAACTAATAAAATATACTGTACAAGTAAAATATACTGTAATAAAAGAAATTAGGTAGAAAATAAAATTAGCTAGTAAAATATACTATACAAGTATACTGTAATAAAGAAATATGGTGGAAAATGAAATTAACTAGTAAAATATACTGTACAAAGTAAAATAAAATATACTGTACAAATAAGAACAAATATCAATATAATAATATAGAAATATAAAAAGAAGAAAATAGAAATTTGTCCAAATCAGAAATGTAGAAATGACTAAGCTGTGCAAATATGCATAAAAGTGACTTCTTAAAGTGACTTGTTATTAAAGTGATTTGTGCAGTTGTTCATAAATAAAAAATATGAATATATAGTGCAAAAGTGTGCATGAATGTGTCCATAGTGGCCATGAATGCCCAGTCAGTGTTGGATGTAAAAAGATGATGTTAGTTCTGTATTGTGTTGTGGTTAAGAGACCTTATTGCCTGCGGAAAAAAGCTCCTCCTCAGTCTCTCTGTGTTGACCTTCAGGGAGCGGAATTGCTTCCCAGACCGCAACAGAGAGAACAGTCCATTGTTGGGATGGCTGAGGTCCTTCACTATCTTCCTGGCCTTGGTCCAGCACCGCTTACAGTAAAGAGCAAGTGCAGGTCAGGGAGCTTGGTGCGGATGATTCGTTCAGCTGAACGCACCACCCTCTGTAGAGCTTGTCTGTCCTGCGTGGTGCTGTTTCCAAACTAGGTCGTGATGTTCCCCATCAGGATGCTCTCTATGGTGCAGGAGTAGAAATTCCTGAGCACCTTAGAGGGCAGTCTAAAGTCTCTCAAGCATCTGAGGTGGGAGAGACGCTGCCGGGCCTTTTTCACCACAGTGTTAACGTGACAGGACCATGACAGGTCCTGAGTGATGTAAACACCGAGGTATCGAAAGCTGTCCACTCTTTCCACTGGGCTGCTGTTGATGACTGGGGTCTGGTAGTTCAATCAGCTCCTTTGTCTTGCTGATGTTCAGGAGGAGATTGTTCCTCTGGTACCATTTCTCCAGATTTCCAATCTCCTCTAGGTAGGCCGACTCATCGTTGTTTGTGATCAGGCCCACCACGACAGTGTCGTCAGCAAACTTAATGACGGTGGTGGAGTTGGTAGAGCCCACGCAGTCGTGGGTGTATAAAGAGTACAGCAGGGGGCTCGGAACACAACCCTGGGGGGCTCCAGTGCTAAGAGTGAGGGAGGCTGAGACATGTCCGCCCATCCTTACTGCCTGTGGTCTGCCGGTTAGGAAGTTGGAGATCCACTGACACAAAGATGAGCTAAGTCCCAGTTGCTCCAGCTTGGTGATGAGTGTGGAGGGAATTATGGTATTAAATGCAGAGCTGTAGTCGATGAAGAGCATTTTCACATAATTTCCCTTCCGAGTGTCCAGGTGAGTGAGTGATGTGTGGAGGAGATTTGAGATTGAATCGTCTGTGAAACGGTTTGGACGGTAAGCGAACTGTAGTGGGTCCAGTGTGTCTGGTAGTGAAGAAATGATGAAGTCTCTGACCAGTCGTTGAAAGCACTTCATCACTACTGAGGTGAGGGCTACAGGGCGATAGTCATTGAGAGAAGCAAGATGTGGTTTCTTTGGGACAGGAACAATGATGGACTCTTTAAAGCATGTGGGGATCACCGACTGAGATAAAGAGATGTTGAATATCTCTGTGAACACAGGTGCTAGCTGGTCTGCGCAGGCTCTGAGAATACGACCTTAGATGCCATCTGGTCCTGCTGCTTTCCTGGTGTTCACTCTCTTGAAGGCTCTTCTCACGTCATGGTTCGATGATGATGAACGTGCTTCCGGTGCTGGCAGTGTCTTCCTGTCTGTAGCCGTTGGCGCCGCTATCATTAGCATCGCTAGCCTCTTTAGCTGCAGCCTCGAAGCGAGCATAGAAAGTGTTCAGCTCCTCTGCCAGAGTCACATCTGCGTTCGTCATACCGGATGTTGGTGCTTTAAAGTCTGTTATTGTCCTTAGTCTCTGCCACAGGCTCCTAGAGTCATTCTGTTGGAGCTGTGACTCTAGTTTCCTCCCGTAGCTTTTCAGATGTTATATAACACAGCCTTGTACGGTTGCATGTCCCCCGACGCAAGTCCCGTGTTGTAGGCAGCGATGGGAGATCTCGGAGCATCGCGGATGGTTTTATCCACCCACGGCTTTTGGTTGGGAAACTTTCTGATAGTCTTTTTCTCCACTGTATCATCCGCTAGTTTCCCGATGAATCCCACAACCGCTTCCGTAAACACGCTGACATCATCGGAGCTGTTCACTGAACATGTCCCAGTCTGCGTCATCAAGTGCGGTTGCGTCAACAATGGTCCAGTGTCCTTCCACCCCTGGTGGGGCAGGTGATGTGTTGAAAAAAGTTTGGCGCTGCGCATCTAAGGTTGGCACTACTAAGTCTCTTCTAAGTCTACTTCTAAGTCTCTCCGTCACAATAAGCGTCCCGGTGTTGTGTCTGGTGCTGTGTAAGTGCCAGTGTCCATGTCTGCTTGTGGTGGAATGTAAACGGCGCTGATTATGACCGATGTGAAGTCTCGAGGTAGATAAAAAGGATGACATGATGGACAGTAGTTCCAGATTTGGTGTGCAGTAGCGTGTAGGAGGAACAACGGTCGTGCTGTTGCACCAGCTGCTGTTCACCATTACACGCCATGCGATGAACCGAGAAGAACTCAGCCGGCTGGATGGCGTGGTTCGGCACCGCTGGGTTTAGCCATGTCTCAGTGAAGCAAAGGAGATTGCAGTCCCGAATGTCTCTCTGGAACTTTATTCTGGCCCTGAGGTCATCGAGCTTGTTCTCCAGTGACTGGACATTGGTGAGCAGGATGCTAGGCAGAGGTGTGCGGTGTGCACAAGCTCTCAGCCTGTTCCTGATGCCAGCTCGTTTCCCTCGTGGCCGCCGCTTCGCGTCGCGTCCTTTGTTTTCCCTCAGGATCTCACTCGGCCAGCTCGGATCCGAAGTTACAAACGTCAAATTGTGAGTACATTGTATACCAATAAAAACAAAAGTGTCTCTATCATACCTAATGTACTCAATGGTGATGAATTAGCCGGTTTAAAGTTACTGAAAGATAACTTAAAAGACGAAAAAACAAAGTAAAATAGGTCGGAGCAGTCGTGATGGCAGCTGACCTCACCGGCGCCATCTTGAATCAAAAGGGTTTTTACAAAAGGGTATTACAGGGTTACTCTAAAAATAAATTATATTGTAACATTTACTGGCTTCAAAATTTTGTCTATGTATTCTTTGGTAAAGGTTTTTTTTTTATTTCTTTATTTGGTTTCTATTTTTCTTACTTCAGTGTGTCCTCCTGTAGAGTGGGTAAGTGGCAGTGATGGTGAAAAGCTTGTGGACACCCGTCACAGCACACCAGCTTTCCCAAAGTGTTACAAATGTAGCACACATCATCATTATCCTGTTCCCACTGGTTCACAAAATGAAGGAAACATTAAATGAGTCATTAAATGTTTGATATCTTGTTCTTTTATGTTGCTCACTTAAGTAACAGTCACCAACAGTGGGTGCAATTACAACTGCAAATCTACTAGAATGTGTTCCACCACATTAAAAAAAAACTATTCACTTATTAATAGTAACCAGTTACAATAAAACCATAACTAACCTCATCTAATCTAATTCTAAGTCCAACTTAACAAATGTCGAATGTTTAGTGAATCCAGTTTTATTGGCTATTATTTTTTAGTTCTGTATAACACATTTCTTTACCCCAGTTACAGAGAGAAATATTAAACTTAGATACCATGACACTAAGCTTTTCAAAGCAAGATAGTAAAAAAATTGTCATCACATCTTTCAAAAGAAACCAGTAAGTTGTTAAGATCAGAATGGTGGTCCAGGTTTAAGACTTACTTGCTTTTCAGGAGAGCAAAGATCACAGGGACAAAGCCATGAATGTATGTGTAGGATTTTTTTCTGCAAACAGAACAATTGCAAAAGAGACAATATACTAACAAATAAAAAAAACCTGTACATACAGTAATCAGTCTAGTTACTCTTGCCCTTTTCAACAAAGAGAACAAGAGAGTGAAAATTAAATCTCTCACATCACCTTCACCAGGTAGTTAAGGGTTTTGCCATGACACAGTATGTCTTTCTTCCAGTGTCCATTAGTCAGAGTTACCCCCTGCTTTACAAACTCCTCAAGATTGAACCAGCGCTCCTCTGTGCGGATACACTTACTGTGTAACCCTGCAGCAGAAACACACACACACACACACACACACACACACACACACACAATGATCATTTACTTTACTAGTATTTATTTCTTTGTATGATATGTAAATGATGCACATTCTTTTATACTGTAATTCTAAGCATATAATCACCATTCTGTTGTACTTTACATATTGCAGTTTTGTATACATACTATACTATGCATGTCATCAAAAAAACGTCTCGGGTTACTTTGCTGTAACCCTGTTCCCTGAAAAGGCGGGAACGAGATGCTGTGTGAAAACGCTATGGAAACATCTTTTTGCGTTGCTGGTTGTGAAGCATGTGTGTGCCAAACTTGCCAAATTTTTGCCATATATAACCTCGGTCAGGTGACGTCATCTGATGAAGCGCACCTGCAGGTTATAAATAGGAGTGAACTGAAAACATTCCTCAGATCAATTTTGTCTGAAAAGGACGTCCAGTCACGCAGGCAGTGCGGCATTGGAGCGCAGCATCTCGTTCCCGCCTTTTCAGGGAACAGGGTTACAGCAAAGTAACCCGAGACGTTCCCTTTCAAAGGCTACACTCGATGCTGCGTGAAAACGCTATGGGAACGAGAATACCAACGCCACCGCACTGCAAGTGTCTGGACCCCAAGGTTGTGAAGCGTGTGTGCACAAAGGCCGAGGAGGTCTCAGAACGATCTGATGGGAGGCTGACTCAAGGACCTGTGGGCTCGGAGTAGCATGAACATTCAGACTATAGAATCTCACAAATGTGTGCGGAAAGGTCCAACCTGCCGCATGACACACTTGCTGCAGGGGAAACCCTCTTGCCAGCGCAATAGATGAGGCAATCCCCCTGATTGGATGAGCCCTGATTTCTCGAGGCGAAGTGAGACCACGCGCCTCGTAGGCTAGAGCAATAGCTTCTTTTCCTGATGTGATGAAAAAAGGCTGCTCTGACTTACCCCACTAGCTAGTGCGGTGGACGTAAAATCTGAAGAGTGCATACTAAAGATAGTAGGTAAAACCTATCCTGCTCCGGAACTGTAAAGGCGGAGGACAGAAGGCTTTGAGGAAACTGGGTGCATTGTCAAGAATAAAAATAGTTCGGGTGAGGATGCTGAATAGCTCTGACTAGCCCAGGGGCAAAGTCTAGGCAGGAGGGAAAGCCTGCAGATCTCCCAAAGTGATTATAAGAAAAACCTTCTTGAGGGTCAGAAGCAGGACAGGCGCTGACTCTAGTGGTTTGGGAGGGGTGTCAGCCAGTCCCCATCCGTCAGAACATAACAAGCCGAAATAGCGGCTACGTACATTCCGAGGGTACTAGGGCATAAGCCTGAGTAACTTCTTGCAGAATTCCAGAACTGAAACAATTCAGCAGTGGACTGGGTCTACATGTTATGTCATGCACCACTTTCCAATACCCTCTCCTTGAGGGCATACGTTCTTCTAGTGCGTTGAAGGTACCAGGGCTCCCAACTCCATATGCCCTGAAGCCCAAACCGCCTTGAGGGTCAGAAACGCATCCTGTGCCCAAAGCAGAAACTGGTGCGCTAGCTTATTGAAGAGGCACAGTGCGCTTTGGCGATCATGGGCCAAAATGTACATCGCCTTGAGGGCCAGAAACCCACATGTGCCCAAAGCAGAACTGGTGCGCTTGCTTATTCAAGCGGCGCGAGCACAGTTTGCCCCGGCGATTATGTACGAGACTACCCTAGTGTTGTCCACTCGCACTAGGGCATGATAGCCTCTTAACTGCTGGAGGGGGTGTTTCAGGGCCAAAATAAAGCCATCAGTTCGGGGCAATTGATGTGCCACGCGAGAAGATGGCCTCTCCAGCTCCCTTGGGCTGGACGGCCATCTAAGACCGCACCCCAGCCCGTGAGGGAAGTGTCTGTCATTAGCATCTGCGACGACAAAAGGACGCACGTAGAGTGGGACCCAAAGTCAGAAACCGGGGTCTGAACCACAAAGAAAAGGTATGAAGCCACCTGGCGCTTAACCCATATTTGCCTCCGGGGATTGGCCCTTGAGTAATCCCCTGGCTTTTAGCTATAATGTACATCGCCCTGCGGGACAGAAACTTGTCCTGTGCCCAAAGCAGAACTGGTGCGCTAGCTTATTTAAGTGGCGCGAGCACAGTTTGCCCCAGCGATTATGTACGAGACTACCCTAGTGTCGTCCACTCGCACTAGGGCATGATAGCCTCTTAACTGCTGGAGGAGGTGTTTCAGGGCCAAAATAAAGCCATCAGTTCGGGGCAATTGATGTGCCACGCGAGAAGATGGCCTCTCCAGCTCCCTTGGGCTGGACGGTCATTCAAGACTACACCCCAGCCCGTGAGGGAAGCGTCTGTCATTAGCATCTGCGACGACAAAAGGACGCACGTAGAGTGGGACCCAAAGTCAGAAACCGGGGTCTGAACCACAAAGAAAAGGTATGAAGCCACCTGGCGCTTAACCCATATTTGCCTCCGGGGATTGGCCCTTGAGTAATCCCCTGGCTTTTAGCTATAATGTACATCGCCCTGCGGGACAGAAACTTGTCCTGTGCCCAAAGCAGAACTGGTGCGCTAGCTTATTTAAGTGGCGCGAGCACAGTTTGCCCCAGCGATTATGTACGAGACTACCCTAGTGTCGTCCACTCGCACTAGGGCATGATAGCCTCTTAACTGCTGGAGGAGGTGTTTCAGGGCCAAAATAAAGCCATCAGTTCGGGGCAATTGATGTGCCACGCGAGAAGATGGCCTCTCCAGCTCCCTTGGGCTGGACGGTCATTCAAGACTACACCCCAGCCCGTGAGGGAAGCGTCTGTCATTAGCATCTGCGACGACAAAAGGACGCACGTAGAGTGGGACCCAAAGTCAGAAACCGGGGTCTAAACCACATAGAAAAGGTATGAAGCCACCTGGCGCTTAACCCTTAGGAGTCTGAGGGTGTTTTGGAGCTCTGAAGAGATTCTGACATGTCCTGACATTTGTGTATTTTTCAGTTACTTATAAACTTATAAATATCTAAAGTCTGATATCATTTTATTCAGTACAAACTGGGCAACAATAATATATGAGCAGCATGTATGTACAAGTTTGTATATTTGAGAAAAAAAATGTTATGCGTGATTTTTGAAAACAACAAAAAAACAACTTACTGAAATAAGACCACAAAACACATTCATAACATTTGTGCACAAGACTTTTGTGACCTGGATCTTATAATGTAGAGGTTTTACTTCAAAATGATGTGACAATCACCTTTCTTACTCATTTACAGAAAACAATACATTCATTTAAATTTTCTAAGACACTTTTTGTTTAGAAAGGCAGTATGCGAGGAGGCGTGAATGATCATGAATAATGCTGTAATTCACGCCAGAGAAGACAAAGAACCGCATAATGAGCTGTATAATTACCCCTTTCATGTGAAAGTGTTACACATAGGAAAGTGTTACAAGAAAATAATTAGAAGACAGAAACATATTACTTTGTTTGTGGTTTATTTAGAATAACTTAAGATTCACTTGCAAAAATTCCAGAAACAGTTCCAAATAAATAAAAAGTGCAAAAAGTGCAAACAACATTCATGGTAAAATGGTGCAAACCTGATGTGGTGTCCTGATGTGAGGTGCTGGTGAAGGCAAGGGTGATGCAGACACATTCCTAAAAACAAACAAATAAATAAAAAAGTTAGCCTATACTGTTCATAGTAAATGGATGTGCAATTAATATATATGGACGCTTAATAGGTATGAAGTGTATACATTTTGTGCCCCTCTGTGTCTGTTGATGGACAATAGACTAGACAAGTCTAGTGCATCTCAAACATTTACACCTGAGGCATTAGCAAACACCATCCACCTGACATGCTTTACACACATATTTAACACATTCTAAACAGGTATTTGTAAATACAAGCTTAACAAAAGGCATTATGAACATTTACACCACAGAAATATTCATAAACATTCATAAATTCATTATGTCTCTTAGATACATAAGGCAGTATTTAGCTAACTGGAGCTAGCTTGTTTGTGCTAAATAACATTACCGATAGCAGTGTTATAAGCTAACCAAAACGGATCCAAATATATATTAGCAACCATAATCTAAAGCTATCCAAAACGAGGTGAAATACATTAGAACATTTATAAACATCTGTAAACTCCATAAGACATTAGCTTAGCCACCGGGAAATAACATGTTTGCTACATAAGGCAGCCTGTTAGCAGTGTTATCTACATGCTACACTAAACTGTGTAAATGGCATTGAAAGCCAATGTGTCACACAAGCTGACAAGAGCTAGCTGAAGTGAGGGAAATATTTACTAATATTAGTTTAATATTATCAGAATAAGAGTTATATAAGACTTAATAACTTACCCAGTGTCACAGCAGTTTGCTTCAATGTCCTCTGCTGGATCTGTTCTCTCTTTAAAATGCCCCCGTTCGCCATCACACAGTCTTCTCCTGAGGTAAATGTAAACTCCTCCTCACTGCCCAAAATCATCTGAAGAGTTTTCTTTGCTGTACAGCGCGTGCCATCTTCCAAACGTGCAGTAAACTCACTGAATCTGAGTGTTTTCAAGCCGGTCTGTGTGTGTTTTCGTGCCGTTGCCCGGGGGGCGTGGCCTCGTATGCAGATCACCCTGTGACTGTTTTCCGTGTGAATGGCGTGTGGGCGTGTCCTGCCGCGGGTCATTAGCAGATAATGAAGTGCGACAGAAATTCTGTGCCTCTCCTTGGTTTTATACGGATTACATAAACTGAGAATATTTGTTTTCAATCTGAATTGCATCATTTAAAAGTAGACCCTTTAAGCTTTCTATAGATATATTTCTCATGTCTGTGTGTGCAGTATTCGCGGAGTTTCAGTTCATTTTAGTGACGTGTTTCAAAAAGATTTTCGCGGAGACAGAGACGGCTGAAAGCGCACCCTGTTTATTTTCTTTATTTTACAAAAGCACATTGTTTTGTGGATATTGTGAGTATACATGAAAAAAAGTAGACCCTTTACAGATTCAAATAATGTACTACACTAATGTGTATGATTAATCATGACGGAGCATTTTAAACTCTTTTCACGGTTACCAGAAAAAAATGCATTTTTTCCGCCGGCGGCAAGTCAGACTCCTAAGGGTTAACCCATATTTGCCTCCGGGGATTGGCCCTTGAGTAATCCCCTGACTTTTAGCTATAATGTACATCGCCCTGCGGGACAGGAACTTGTCCTGTGCCCCCAAGGGGAACCTGGTGCGCTAGCTATTCAAGCGGTGCGAGCACAGTCCGCCCTGGCTATTATGTACGAGACTACCCTAGTGTCGTCCACTCGCACTAGGGCATGATAGCCTCTTAACTGCTGAAGGCGGTGTTTCAGGGCCAAAATAAAGCCATCAGTTCGGGGCAATTGATGTGCCACGCGAGAAGATGGCCTCTCTAGCTCCCTTGGGCTGGACGGCCATCTAAGACCGCACCCCAGCCCGTGAGGGAAAAGTCTCTCGTTAGTATCTGCGACGACAAAAAGATGCACGTAGAGTGGGACCCAAAGTTAAAAACCGGGGTCTGAACCACATAGAAAGGGTACGAAGCCTTTGGCGAGGCCTTGCCTCGGGGGTATGGCCCTGAGTATAATCCCCTTGCTTTTAGCCACAACTGAAACAATCTCATGTGCAGAGGCCCAAAGGTTTCACCGTAGACACAGCTGCCATGAGACCTACAAATATCTGAAAGTGATGAACAGTCACTTTCTGGCCTAGCTTGGTTTCCTTCAGGGTGTTGGAATGGATTTGACACGTGCAGGAGACCCCTGTGCCCGCATTGCGGTCGCATTTTAGGTGACACCCAAAATGTTGTGTTCTGAGCAGGAAAGAGAACGCTTTTATGGCGTTGAGTCTCAATCTAGGAACAGAGATGAGCTAGGAAGACATCCCGATGTCGAAGCGCTAGCTCCTGAGACTGAGCCAGCATAGCTAGTCGTCTAATGTGCGGGTTAGCTAGACCAAATGGAAGGACCCGATACTGGTAAGCTTTGCCCCCGAAAGCGAACGTCAGGAACTTCCTGTGTTGTGGCAATATTTCTGTGTGAAATATATGCGTACTTCAGATCGATTGTCACAACCAATCCCTTGGTTGGATTGAGAGCAATCACTTTGACATGGCCCCTATTCCCAGGAACGTCTTGTAACTCCAGAGTCAGTAGATGCGCCTAGTTCTCACTACAATGCTCAGTACCCAAAAAGATATACTTGGCAGTAGCTTTTACGCTGCCAGTTTCTCCTAAAGGGGCAGAGTCTTTGCGGTTAGATGGGGGGGGGGGGGGGATGTATTAGCTGTTCGGCATCCTGAACATGGCAAGGAAAAACTGAAAAACTAACATTTCTTGGAGACCGGTGTTGTCCGAAACATCAGTGGTGGCGGAGCAGGAACACCGACCTCCTGGAGGTGCCAGGGAGAACACTTCATCCCTGAGAGGAATTCTACGTGCCCCTCCCCGGGGGGAGCCACCCCCACGGTCCTGGACGACCTCAGTACTTCTTCTTTGTGATGGAGACAGTACGTAGGTCCGACTTCTTCAAAGCTGATTGCAATAACGCTCTATTCCTGCGTTTAGCACCTCGCGGGAGTCAGATCCGGTCGGGGCTGGGTGGCCGACAGTCCTGACCCTTGAGCATGGCAGGGAAGGACTTTCCCGAAGGCTTGTTCATATGATTTCGCCTCCCAAACCTAGTGGCGACGTTAACAGGGTCGCCAAACCAGCCAGAGGGCGAGATGGGGCATCAAGGAGGAATGCACGATCCTTATCCTTGATTCTCCAGTGAGATTTAGCCACAGGTAACTCTGTGGAACACCATCGCAGCCATAAAAACAGCCGATAGGTCGGACTGTCTGCTTTGATGCACGAAGAGACAGGTCTGTGGCTCAATGTAATTCCAGGAACGATGTTGTAGAGCCCCGCCAGTGCTCAAGTCTTTCAGCAGGTCAGCCTGGTAGGCCTGCAAAACCGCCATGGTGTGCAGTAGAGCACCAGCCTGATCAGCTGCCTGACGCTCTTCCCCACCAGGGAAGATGTCAGTCTACACGGCTTGGTGAGGAGTGTATGCTTCTTTTCAGGAAGGATGATGTCCCAGGAGAGATAGCCCCAGCGTCTCTTCTAACTAGGACATCATCCTATAACCACACCTTCGCATCAACATCATTCGAATAATTTGAAGATGATGGCATGAAAACATGGGATAAATAAGGCTATTCCATGAAAGGGTTAACTCGTCATGAAGGTTGCCAAGAAAAAAGGGAGAAAGAGAGAGCGCCGTTTATCCGAGGCTCCTCCCCCCTGGCCACCCGACAGTAATCTGTCGGGGTTTTTTTTTTTTTTCGAGCGCTTGGGGAAATCCCGCTTCTGCGGCGAAATACAAAATGCGATCGCTTGATCGCATGCGTTACTTACCTGCGGAAGCGAGAGTAAGTCTTTCCTATCCATTTACAAGAAGCGCCGGAGCGCGCTTGAGAAGTGGACAGAAAACTTCCTGATCCGGCGACGACGCGAGAGAAAGGGGGATTCCCGTCTCGTGCACATCTGCCAGATTGCACTGTTTAACCCAGGAATGCGCCGAAACAACGGTGTGGAGATCGCGATCTGAAAGAGCGGAGGCGTGGATCTCCTAACAAACTTCACCATATAGGTGAGTTAATATTTTTAAATTTACTTGCACACATCACACGCAAACACAATATTCGGTCCTTTGAAGACAAAAAGATCTGAGGAATGTTTCCGGTTCACTCCTATTTATAACCTGCAGGTGCGCTTCATCAGATGATGTCACCTGACCGAGGTTATATATGCCAAAAATTTGGCGTGTTTGGCACACACATGCTTCACAACCGGCAACACAAAAAGATGTTTCCATAGCGTTTTCACGCAGCATCGAGTGTAGCCTTTGAAAGGGAACACTTTTATTGTACATGCTGATAGTACAATTCTGCACTTTTCATAATGTCTATTGTTTCTCAGAGATTCTAAAATCTGTAAATTTAGCTCTTACTGTATGCCTACCTACCTGTAAATCTGCTTTTATGTAAAATCCCACTGACAGAACCACAGCTGACTGGTAAAGCAATGGTGTCAAATGTAGATAAGTCCACTGGCTCACTGTCATTTTCATTGTCTTCTTCTTTTTCATTATCCTCTTCTTTTATCCACTCTACACAGTCTTCATTGGATTCATTTGTCTCTACATTCAAAGTCAAATTTAAAGTCAAACTTATTTTAAAAGTACATTTAACAAAACAGTTGTTGGAAGTGCTGTACAATCCTAAAATAGATGCAAAAACAGAAAGAAACTACAAAAAAAATCAATATTATAAAAAATAATATTAAATAAAATCCGAGTCCAAATAAAGCAATAAACGACAATGAAAAATTCAAATCTCATAAAATTCTGAATTTCTGAATCTGAACCACTGGTTCAATGGTATCAAAGTTTCCATTTAAAAACTGAGGTGGGAAAACAATAGAACAGAATGAAGATTTAATATGGCCAATAATTTCCTTAAAGTAAAACTGCCGCAAACTTGTTAAAAGCTGCAGAACATATAGCACTGATGGCTGGCTCACAAGAAGGAGGTAACTACAAAAAAGGTCAAATTAATTCACACCTTACAGCGGACTCAAGATGTGGGGGTCTGGTACAGTTGTTTATTAATAATAACTAAAAGATTTTTTTCTATTTTGCAATTCTTTGATAGACAATTAGTCTGTTCATCACAATTTACAAAAACTACATGCAAATTGCGTCTTTCATTCAGGTCAGCTCTCCTACACTCACATGTGGCAGCACAAGTGGTGTCATTTATCAAGGGTGCAGATTTAGGTTTAGAGTGCATGGTTCTGAAAGGTGCAACACTATTCAAGATATTAAGAAGTGTTACTTTAAATAAAAATTTTAGCCTTTCGACATTAAAACAAAAGAAAGCATTAAACATCACTGGGTGGCATGGTGGTTAGCATTGTTGCTTTGCACCTCCAGGGTTCGGGTTCGATTCCCAGCCAGGCTTAATTCCCATCTCTGTGTGCATGGAGTTTAAATGTTTTCCCTGTGCTTGGTGTCTTTCCTTTGGGTACTCTGGTTTCCTCCCACAGTCCAAAGGCATGCAGATTAGGCTAACTGGTGTTCCCAAATTGCCTGTAATGTGTGATTGTATATATGTGTGTGCCCTGCGATGGTTTGGCACCCTGTCCAGGGTGTCCCCCGTCTTATGCCCTAAGCCTCCTGGGATAGGCTCCAGGCCTCCCCTGACCATGAATCCAGGATAAATCGGTATAAATGATGAGTGAGAGTGAGCAAGTAAACATCACTGAGCAGTATTATTGAAAGCAGCACAGAATTGTACAGCAGTAGAAGAATTAAAAGAACAACATCACCGTGCAGGTACACACTGTTTAGTGGTTTGACAGGGGAGCAGGATTTCGAACACAACAGGCACGTGATTATGAAAAAGTAAATCACAGATCTTCACAATAATGACTGAAAGTCCATAGGATAAAACAAGATCTAATGTGTGTCCCTGCTGTTGTGTAGGATCTGCCAAAAACTGTACAATAAAGCTTTGTTAGGACAAGAGTTGTGAATATTAAAATCACCAACAATGCGAATCATATCATATTTCGAGATAATTCCTGCAAAAAAGTCTGAAAAATCACTAATAAAGTTTGTATTATATTTAGGTGATCTGTATATCATGATACATAATACCAGAGAAGAATGCTTGAGCATGATTTTATTAAATCTGGAGTTGAGCTCCAACACTAGCTGATTACGGTTAAAACTTGTCCTAAACATAATCTCCATTCAACTTCCTTGTCCAGAATTTCTCTGCAAAGTAAATACACAATCGTCCTGCAGTATGACTTCAGTAAATGTACTAGACTCACCAACACTCATCCAAGTCCCTGTTATGCATAATGCAAAATGTGAAGAAATCATTGAGGTTAAAAGTCTTATCCAGTATTGACCTGGCATTTACCAGGGATATTCTAACCAGGTCTCCCTCATCATCATTGCAGGCTGCTCGACCCAGCGGCCAAAGGTTTTGGTGATTCATCCGCCTTGTCTCAGACAAGTTGAGCAAGAGCACGATATACAGGTGTCCTCTTCCACACCAACAACAGGTAGCAGCCAGTTTTTCAGAGGCTTCAAAAGACGCCCAGTGAAAAAAGAATTCATCTAATCCACCTACAGTGCATAATGCCAAATGGGTTTTACTTTCACCTGCACGCCACCACATTTACCCCGGCATCTATAAGGCCTCCTCCAAGGAAGTGGAACCAGAGCATGTCGGAGGTGATCAGGTATTGTCAAAGGTAATGGAGAGGAAAGCCTTTGATTTACCAAAGTTTCAGAGGTAATATAAATATGAAAAAGCATTTGGTGGTGATAAACCAGCAAAAAGGTAGACTTCTCAATAATACAGAAAAGATAAAGCAAGAGCAAAAAAGAACGGAGAAAATAGCGACAAAGGGCAGGCCACACACCTTTCACCTTGACCAGACATTAAATAATAACTCTAACAGCAGCACACACAGAAGCACAAAAATGCAAAAAAAAAAAAAAAAACTTTTTAATTAATTTTTATTTTATTTTATTTAGACTATGTTAGCAAAAACAAAAAAAGAAAATGAAAATAAACTGCATAAACTAACCAGGACTGGAGCTTTTCACACATCTAGAAGAAAATGCCTTTTTCTGTATCAAAAGGAAAAAAAGATATATTTTGTTAAGAAAAAGCATAAGAAATTGTTCAAGCACCATAAAACTGAAAAAGATTAAAAATCCACAGCACCTGCTTTGCATATCTTCTGTAAGTGTGTGGACACTGCAAATGTCCCTCCTTCAAAAAATTATCATAATAAATTTATGTTAAAAAAGGATTATTACATAAATTTTTATAATTGCATTAAGTTTATGTATGCCTGAGGATTATGTGAATGCATATACACGTCAACCATGTGCAGTTTTAGAGAATCTTTGTAGAGACAATGTTTAGATTTACCTGTAAAAGTGTCTCCAGAGGAGTGTTTTGGAAGCGGATGCTGCGTTTCCAGTTTTTGTAATTTCCCTTTCCCGAAAATCTCTCAAAGTCATTTGGAGTAAACCAGTGGTCCTGACACAGAATACACTCCTCCCCTACAGGAGGAAAAAAAAAACTTTTAATGTCTAATATAAATAAACTATAAGGTGAGCATGATAGCTTAGTGGTTAGCATTGTTGCTTTGCACCTCCAATGTTGGGATTTGAAAATGTTTAAACTTATTACCCCCTCAGGAGAGCTTTTCCTCAGAGCAAAATCTATATTTTAAATGACAATTTTTAAACTAAGTAAATTTTTCAGCTTCACTGACATACAATGTCTATTACATATGGCACAGAAATTATGTTCCCATCTGGGTTGTAGCCTTTAATCTGCCCTAAGTATCTTGGCAGAGACTACAGGCCTTCCATTACCCTGCTCAGGATAAGTGGTGTAGATACTGTAGCTGATAGATTGATTATTTCTAAAAGCAAATTGAATCTACACAGCTTTATTTCTGTTTGACAACGAAATAAATTACGCGAGACGTTTTCCTTTTTGCTTTTATTCAACATTTTCTACACTCATTTGGAGCTGATTGACTTTGATTAGAGGAATAGGCTTCGTAAACACATCTACTGTAACACATGGACATGCATGCTGAATCTCATGCTTATACTGACACTTTATAGTACTCATGAAGCTTATGATAACACAAACTGTGATGGCAATGACAAAAATCTATGAAAATTTGTAGTTTATCATGCAATTTTGTTTATTTAAACGACAAAATTGCTTTTGGTAATTTTTAAGTACTTTTCTAGTACTTTTTCTTAAATGAATATTAATTGTAATGTTCTGAATAATTATATAATAAATATTTCTTTAAGATTTGTAATGATATGTAAATTATATAGGTGTACCTCTGGCAAGCTTGTCTGCATGGAGTGTGCCCTCTTTATCTCCACAGGTAACAGGAAGAGTTTTAGCTAATGTCGAAATATCCTCCTTCTTTTCCATCTTTATTGGTAGCTCTACAAGAGAGAGAATTAAGCAGAATAAAATTTTAATATTTTAAAATATGTAACTCTTATGTTAATTGTTCGGTTCATATAGCAACTTTGGTTTAAATATTGACTCAAGGCTATCATTTAATGCTTGTGTATAGACTATTTAGTGGGATTTTATTTTCTCTCAGAAAAAAAAAAAATATCAGAAATGTGACGGATGTGATGTCCAAAGTGTACCACGCCTCTGCCCTAAGTCTCATGGGATACGCCCCCAGGCCGCTGCAACCCTGTATACAGTATAAAGCAGGATGGTTGATGAGGACAATGAAAGATTTGAAGTATGATGTTATTACATGATACAAAAAAATGAGGTCATGCTATTTATCTCTAGCTCACTGGCCGTTCCACTATGTACATAAACAAACTCTTTATCCCATCTATCTAAAAACCTCTGTTGTTCAACTACTCTAAGAGCCATGGAGGCCAATGGCAACCATTGGAGACCCGTAGTAGGACCTCCAGTCAACACTCACATACGCATTTACACATTACATGCAATTTGGAAAGACCACTTAGCCTAATCTGCATGTCTTTGGACTGTGGGAGAAAACCAGAATACCTGGAGGAAACCCACCAAGCATGAGGAAAACATGCAAACTACATGCACAAATTCCCGGTGAGGGAATTTAACCCGGGAGCTGGAGGTGTAAGAGTACAGTGCTAATCACTATGTACCTTGCTGTCCTAAACAATCTCTAGTTAACTAACTACTTAACTAACCACATAATATTAAAATGAAAATGTTACTGTATGAATACATAGACATAATACTGACAAGATGCAACTTATCCTAACAAATAAAAAAAACAAAATATTTCTTTAGGACTTGATAATATGTAAATATTGTAGTCGTACGTCTGGCAAGCTTGTCTGGATAGTGTGTGCCCTCTTCATCCGCACAGGTAACAGGAATTTTTTTATCCAATGTCCAAATATCCTCCTTCTCCTCTCTCTTTATTGGTAGGGCTGTAAGAGAGAGGGAGAATATTAACAGAATTACGTTCAGTTAATAAAATAGCATTTAAATATTTAATATTATATTTAAACTTTTAGATTTTAAATATGTCATATTCTATGCATGTTCAATTTTTTCTATTCTGTACATATTGTGCAGTGTTCAGTTAAGCTAAAGTCAGGGCTACTGGCAGAACACACAGGTTCTTCCACTCCAACCATTACACACCATGTCTCCATGGAGCTTGCATTCTTATGCTTGAACAGGTTTGGACCTCTAAGTTTAAGTGTCATAAAATTAAGTTAAAAAAAAATAAAATTAAGTTTTTTGTGTTATAAAATTTTATAACACAAAAAGATATGTTATCCAACTGCGTGTTTTAAATATGGTGCTGACAGAGTTGGGAGGAGACCACATATGGGTGTGATGGTCAGTTGTATGCATATTGTGGTATAAATACATAGTATAATATTTTCATTATATATTTTTGGTATGATGTGGTTTGGAAACACACAACATATGAATGTGATGGGTAGTTGTGTGTACAAGGTATATACAATATTAATTTTTAGCAGAATGTTTGCATAATAAATGCGCCCTTTGTTAGAACCCCCATTTTGGTATATCTATCACATCAACAGTCAACAATAATGATCTAAATTTTTACTTTGTGGTTAAGGACAAAATATACAAGTTACTCCAAGAAATTAAAAACTGAATTTCCAAAACCATACTTTATTTTAGATTTGTTCTCCAGCATGTTTTTGCCCCATGGCAAAATTTCAGTATTTAAAGATGATTTTATTTGAAATACTTTAGCAAGATTTACTATAATAAGCAATCCAAAATCTGCACATTTAAAGACCCAGGTTCAGTGTCTATTCCTATCACTTTGCCACAGACTTACAGAATGTGTTCTGCATGGAGGGTCTGCCCTGGGCATAACTGGACACAAAGGAAGGGCTTGGTTTTTCATCTTCTGTCATATCAATGGGTTTCTCCATATTTATTTCATCCTTCTTTAGTTCTGATGGATTTCCTTCCTTCACTGTGCTGATGTTCATACTATATGACCCTGCTGCACATAAAAAATAAATTAATTAATAAAAACACTGTGATCATTCTCTTTCTTTGTACCATGTCATTCATTATTTTGCATGGAAGCTCATTGCATTCACAAAAGAAAAAAAAAATCACGGGACTCATGTCATAATTATGACTTAATATCTCATAACTATGACATCCTAATTTCAGGTGACAATTATGAAAACCATTTCAGGTGACTACCTCTTAAAGCTCATCAAGAGATTGCCAAAAGTGTGCAAAGCAGTAATCAGAGCAAAGGGTGGCTATTTTGAAGAAACTAGAATATAAAACATGTTTTCAGTTCACATGTGTTCATTCATACAGTAGTTTTGATGCCTTCAGTGAGAATCTACCAATGTAAATGGTCATGAAAAATAAAGAAAACATATTGAATGAGTGAAGGTGTGTACAAACTTTTAGCCTGTACTGTATGTATACTGTATATACTCAGCAAAAAAAGAAACGTCCTCTGACTTTCAACTGTTTTTACTTTCAGTAAACTTAATGTGTAAATATTTGTATGAACACTAAAAGAGTCAACACCATAAGACATAAACTAAAAATGTTTCCCGATGTGTCCCTGAATGAAGGGAGGCTCAAAATCAAAAGTACCAGTCAGTATCTGGTGTGGCCACCAGCTGCTTGAAGTACTGCAGTGCATCTCCTCCTCATGGACTGCCTATTGCGGACAGTCTGAGCACTGATGGAGGGATTGTGTGTTCCTGGTGTGACTCGGGCAGTTGTTGTGGCCATCCTGTACCTGTCACGCAGGTGTGATATTCGGATGTACCGATCCTGTGCGGGTGTTGTTACACGTGGTCTTCCACTGCGAGGATGATCAGCTGTCCTTCCTGTCTCCCTGTAGCGCCGTCTTAGGCGTCTCACGGTGCGGACATGGCGATTTATCGCCCTAGCCACATCAGCGGTCCTCATGCCTCCCTGCAGCATGCCTAATGCACGTTCACGCAGATGAGCAGGGACCCTGGGTATCTTTCTTTGGGTGTTTTTCACAGTCGGTAGACAAGTCTCTTTAGTGTCCTGCGTTTTTAGAACTGTGACCTTAAATGCCTACTTTCTGTAAGCTGTTACGGTCTTAACGACCATTCCACAGGTGCATGTTAATTAATTGATTATGGTTAATTAAACATGCATGGAAAACATTGTTTAAACCCTTTACAATGAAGATCTGTAAAGTTATTTGGATTTTTACAACATTATTGTTGAAATACACAGTCCTGAAAAAGGGCTGTTTCTTTTTTTGCTGATTATATATGCAATTTAGTTTAGTTAAAAGAAAATTCTTTTTAGTACATTTCTTGTACTTTCTCTTTAATGAATATTAATTGTAAATGTTCTGAATAATATTCTAATAAATATTTCTTTAAGATTTGTAATGATATCGTCACTTGCGGGGCGGTACGGGCTGTTATCGCTGTGGGCTCAAAAAGGGCAGGCATAAATGCAGAAGGTTTTCAAAATAAAGAGTCTTTTATTTAACACAAACGAACCATACTCAAAGTAAACAAACCAAAACACTGGCTCTGGAAGCATATCACACACCGGGACTCTGGAATCAAAACCCACTCAAGGGTACAAGAAACAAAACACACTCAAGGGTTCAGCTTGTAACACATAACCTAAGCTCTGTATTGAGATACAGTCTTTCTAACATACAGGCTCTAATACCTGAGACATAACAAGAGCTCCGTGTTGTAACACAGGCTCTGACATACAGGCTCTAATACCTGAAACGTATAACAATTACTCTGTGTTGTAACACAGTCTTTAAAGACGTACCTCAAACATATAACCAAAGCTCTTTAGGAGGTAGGTAAACCTCCCATGCTACTACGAGCGACACACGCTCCTATGAGCGATTCACACGCACACACACGCTTCTATGAGCGATTCACACGCACCCACAAGCTCCTATGAGCAAATCATCCACACACGCTTATATGTGCTAATCCCACACACACTCACCTCTATGAGCAACACCCACAGATGCTCGTAAATCATACTTAGGCTTAGAGCTTTGCTTAAAGACCGGGAGAGACACCAGAGACCGGGGAAGGACAGTAGAAAGTGGGAAGAGACACGAGAGACATGAGGAAGAAACAAACAGGAGTAACTAGAAACACGAGGACAATAATCACATACACCATAATCATATAAACTAGGGTAAAATAAAAGATACACTCAGCTACATTCAACACAGGAAATAAGTTCTCAGAGCCAGTTTAACACCAAAACTGAATTCAAGCAAAACAAATGCTCACTAGACATTATTAATGCTCGACACAGTTTCCCAGAAATACCAGCTTTTTAAAAGATCTTTAATGAGCCACCTCGGCTCAGGTGAACTTCGTCATCGTTCTAACAAAACTATAAACAAAAAATAAACACGGCCACAGTGGCCTCTAGGGGCAGTCCCTTACAGATATGTAAATTATATACAGTAGGTGTACCTCTGGCAAGCTTGTCTGCATGGAGTGTGCCCTCTTTATCTTCACAGGTAACAGAAAGACTTTTATCTAATGTCGAAATATCCTCTTTCTTTTCCATCTTTATTAGTAGCTCTACAAGAGAGAGAATTAAGCAAAATAAAACTTTAATATTTTAAAGTATGTTACTCTTATGTTAAGCGTTCAGGTCATATAGCAACTTTGGTTTAAATATTGACTTAAGGCTCTCATTTAATGCTTGTGTATAGACTATTTAATGGGATTTTTTTTTCTCTCAGAAAAAAAAAAAAGATATCGTCTCGGGTTACTTTGCTGTAACCCTGTTCCCTGAAAAAGCGGGAACGAGATGCTGCATGAAAACGCTATGGGAACATCTTTCTGTGTTGCCGGTTGTGAAGCATGTGTGTATCAAACACGCCAAATCTTGGCATATATAACCTGGGTCGGGTGACGTCATGTACCTGCAGGTTAAAAATAGGAGTAAACCGGAAACACTCCTTAGATCAATTTTGTTTGAAAGGATGTCCGGTTACGCAAGCAGTGTGGCATTGGAGCGCAGCACCTCGTTCCGGCTTTTTTAGGTAACAGGATTACAGCAAAGTAACCTGAGACGTTCCCTTTCAAAAGCTACATTCGATGTTGCGTTAAAACAATATGGGAACGAGAATACCAACGCCGCCGCACTGCAAGTGTCTGGACCCCTAAGGTTGTGTAGCGTGTGCGCACAAAGGCCAAGGAGGTCTCAGAGCTAGCTCTGGGAGGCTGACTCGAGGACCCGTGAGCCCGGAGTAGCATGAACATGCAGACTATAGAATCTCACAAATGTGTGCGGAAAGGACCAACCTGCCGCATCACACACTTGCTGCAGAGGAACACCTCTTGCCAGCGTAATAAATGAGGCAATCCCTCTGGTCAAATAAGCCCTGATTCCTAGAGGCAAAGTGTGACCACGCGCCTCATAGGCTAGGGCAATAGCATCTCTCACCTGATGTGACAGCATTTGGCATAAAAAGGCTGGTCTAACTTATGCCACTGGCTAGTGCAGTGGATGTAAATCTAAAGAGTGCCTACTGAAACCAGTAAGCAAAACCTTTCCTGCTCCGGAGCTGTAAAAGGTGGAGGACAGAAGGCTTTGAGGAAAACTGGGTGAGGATGCTAAATAGCTCTTACTAGCCCATGGGCAAAGTCTAGGCAGGACGGGAAGCCTGCAGATCTCCAATTCTCTTGAAAGAAGTAACTATAAGAAAAACCATCTTGAGGGTCAGAAGCCAGACAGGCGCTACGTACATTCTAAGGGGACTAGGGCATAAGCCCGGCTCTTCTTGCAGAGCTCCAGCACTGAAACAATTCGGTAATGGACTGGGTCTACAGTACATGTTTCGCCATGCACCACATTCAAATACCCTCACCTTGAGGGCATAAGTTCTTCTAGTGCGTGAAGGTTCCAGGGCTCCCAACTTCATGTGCCCTGGAATGTAAATCGCCTTGAGGGACAGGAACTCGTCCTGTGCCCAAAGCAAAACCTGGTGTGCTAGCTTATTCAAGCGGCGCATGCGCAGTCCGCCCTGGCGATTATGTATGAGACTACCGTAGTGTTCCCACACTAGGACATAGTAGCCTCCACTGCTGGAGGAGGTGTTTTAGAGCCAAAATAAAGCCATCATTTTGGGGCAATTGATGTGCCATGTGAGAAGATGGCCTCTCCAGCTCCCTTAGGCTGGAAGGCCATCTAAGACCGCACCTCAGCCCATGAGGGAGTTGTCTGTCGTTAGTGTCTCGCGACGACGAAAACACACCTAGAGTGGGACCCAAAGTCAGAAACCGGGGTCTGAACCACATAGAAAAGAGTACGAAGCCCCCTGGCGCGTAACCTGTATTTGCGTACGGGCAATGGCCCTTGAGTAAATCCCCTGGCCTTTAGCTAGAATGTACATCGCTCTGCGGGACAGGAACTCGTCCTGTGCCCCAAGCAGAACCTGGTGTGCTAGCTTATTCAAGCGGCACAAGCACAGTACGCCGTGCCGATTTATGTACGCCTTCGCGAGAGTCAGACCCGGTTGGGACTGGGTGGCCAACAGTCCTGACTCTTGAGCACGATCCTTATCCTTGATTCCCGTGAGATTTAGCCACAGATAACTCTCCGCGGAACACTTTCGCAGCCAAAAAAACAGCCGATAGCACAGGCCGTCTGCTTTGTTGCACGAAGAGACAGGTCTGTGGCTCAGCGTAATTTCAGGAACGACGAGCCCCGCCACTGCTCAAGTCTTTCAGCAGGGCAGCCTGGTAAGCCTGCAAAACCGCCATGGTGTGCAGAAGAGCACTAGCCTGATCAGCTGCCTGAAAGCTTTTCCCCACCAGGGAAGATGTCAGTCTACGCGGCTTGGTGGGGAGCGTCTCTTCTATCTGGGACATCGTCATATAACCGTGCCTTCGCATCAACAATATTCAAATAAATCGAAGTTAATGGCACGGGATATTAAGGCCATTCCATGAAACAGTTAACTCGTCATGAAAGAAGGGAGAGAGAGAGCGAGCTGAGGCTCCTCCCCCCCGGCCACCCGACAGAAACCTGACATCTATTTTTATTTAAAAAAATTTTCAAGCGCTTGGGGAAATCCCTCTTTCGCGGCCAAATACGATATGCGATCGCTCAATCTCATGCATTACTTACCTGCAGTAACTCCTCCTCAAGAAGCGAGAGTATGTCTTTCCTATCCATTCACAAGAAGCGCCGAGGCGTGCTTGAGAAGTGGATGGAAAACTTTCTGATCCGGCGAGAGCGCGAGAGAAAGGGGGATTTCCGTCTCGTGCACGCCTGCCAGATTGCACTGTTTAACCCAGGAATGCACCGTGGGTCAAGGTTCTGCTTAAAGAATGCGAGTCGCATGCGAAGCACTCGAAACAAGACAAAAAGATCTGAGGAATGTTTCCGGTTCACTCCTATTTATAACCTGCAGGTGCGCTTCATTAGATGACGTCACTTGACCGAGGTTGCCAAGATGCCAAGATATACACATGCTTCACAACCGGCAGCACAGAAAGATGTTCTCATAACGTTTTAAAAGAAAAGAGAAATATGACTGTGATGGATTCACAGGGCCGCTGCAACTCTGTATACAGTATGGAGCAGGATGGTTGATGAGGACAATGAGAGATTTAAAGTATGATGTTATTACATGGTACAGACATACAGGTAACACAAACTGTGATGGCAATGACAAAAATCTATGAACATTTGTAGTTTATCATGCAATTTTGTTTATTTAAAAGACAAAATTGCTTTTGGTAATTTTTAAGTACTTTTCTAGTACTTTTTCTTAAATGAATTTATAATTGTAATGTTCTGAATAATAATATAATAAATATTTCTTTAAGATTTGTAATGATATGTAAATTATATAGGTGTACCTCTGGCAAGCTTGTCTGCATGGAGTGTGCCCTCTTTATCTCCACAGGTAACAGGAAGAGTTTTAGCTAATGTCGAAATATCCTCCTTCTTTTCCATCTTTATTGGTAGCTCTACAAGAGAGAGAATTAAGCAGAATAAAATTTTAATATTTTAAAATATATTACTCTTGTGTTAAGCGTTCGGTTCATATAGCAACTTTGGTTTAAATATTGACTTAAGGCTATCATTTAATGCTTGTGTATAGACTATTTAGTGGGATTTTTTTTCTCTCAGAAAAAAAAATATATTAGAAATATGACTGTGATGGATTGGCACCCTGTCCAAAGTGTACCATGCCTCTGCCCTAAGTCTCATGGGATACGCCCCCAGGCCGCTGCAACCCTGTATACAGTATAAAGCAGGATGGTTGATGAGGACAATGAGAGATTTGAAGTATGATGTTATTACATGATACAGAAAAATGAGGTCATGCTATTTATCTCTAGCTCACTGGCCGTTCCACTATGTACATAAACAAACTCTTTATCCCATCTATCTAAAAACCTCTGTTGTTCAACTACTCTAAGAGCCATGGAGGCCAATGGCAACCATTGGAGACCCGTAGTAGGACCTCCAGTCAACACTCACATACGCATTTACACATTACATGCAATTTGGAAAGACCAATTAGCCTAATCTGCATGTCTTTGGACTGTGGGAGAAAACCAGAGTACCTGGAGGAAACCCACCAAGCATGAGGAAAACATGCAAACTACATGCACACAGACCCGGTGAGGGAATTTAACCCGGGAGCTGGAGGTGTAAGAGTACAGTGCTAATCACTATGTACCTTGCTGTCCTAAACAATCTCCAGTTAACTAACTACTTAACTAACCACATAATATTAAAATGAAAATGTTACTGTATGAATACATAGACATAATACTGACAAGATGCAACTTATCCTAACAAATAAAAAAAAACAACATATTTCTTTAAGACTTGATAATATATAAATATTGTAGTCGTACCTCTGGCAAGCTTGTCTGGATAGTGTGTGCCCTCTTCATCCGCACAGGTAACAGGAATTTTTTTATCCAATGTCCAAATATCCTCCTTCTCCTCTCTCTTTATTGGTAGGGCTGTAAGAGAGAGGGAGAATATTAACAGAATTACGTTCAGTTAATAAAATAGCATTTAAATATTTAATATTATATTTAAACTTTTAGATTTTAAATATGTCATATTCTATGCATGTTCAATTTTTTCTATTCTGTACATATTGTGCAGTGTTCAGTTAAGCTAAAGTCAGGGCTACTGGCAGAACACACAGGTTCTTCCACTCCAACCATTACACACCATGTCTCCATGGAGCTTGCATTCTTATGCTTGAACAGGTTTGGACCTCTAAGTTTAAGTGTCATAAAATTAAGTTAAAAAAAAAATAAAATTAAGTTTTTTGTGTTATAAAATTTTATAACACAAAAAGATATGTTATCCAACTGCGTGTTTTAAATATGGTGCTGACAGAGTTGGGAGGAGACCACATATGGGTGTGATGGTCAGTTGTATGCATATTGTGGTATAAATACATAGTATAATATTTTCATTATATATTTTTGGTATGATGTGGTTTGGAAACACACAACATATGAATGTGATGGGTAGTTGTGTGTACAAGGTATATACAATATTAATTTTTAGCAGAATGTTTGCATAATAAATGCGCCCTTTGTTAGAACCCCCATTTTGGTATATCTATCACATCAACAGTCAACAATAATGATCTAAATTTTTACTTTGTGGTTAAGGACAAAATATACAAGTTACTCCAAGAAATTAAAAACTGAATTTCCAAAACCATACTTTATTTTAGATTTGTTCTCCAGCATGTTTTTGCCCCATGGCAAAATTTCAGTATTTAAAGATGATTTTATTTGAAATACTTTAGCAAGATTTACTATAATAAGCAATCCAAAATCTGCACATTTAAAGACCCAGGTTCAGTGTCTATTCCTATCACTTTGCCACAGACTTACAGAATGTGTTCTGCATGGAGGGTCTGCCCTGGGCATAACTGGACACAAAGGAAGGGCTTGGTTTTTCATCTTCTGTCATATCAATGGGTTTCTCCATATTTATTTCATCCTTCTTTAGTTCTGATGGTTTTCCTTCCTTTACTGTGCTGATGTTCATACTATATGACCCTGCTGCACATAAAAAATAAATAAATTAATAAAAAAACTGTGACCATTCTCTTTCTTTGTACCATGTCGTTCATTATTTTGCACTTTACTCAGTTATTTTTTATTAAGAATTCTATTTTACATTTTATTGCACAAGTAGTCATATTGCACACAAAGTCATTTGTTGTGTTGTCATATACAGGGGTTGGACAATGAAACTGAAACACTGGCCAATTTAGTGTTGAAGCTTTTATGGCTAAATTTTCTAGGCCAGTGGCCAATTGATGGCACATTCGACCAGTAAGAGCAGAGTGTGAAGGTTTAATAGGGGCAGTGGTAGCTCAGAGGGCTAAGGCACTGAGTTACTGATCAGAAGATCAGCTCCACCAGATTGCCACTGTTGAGCCCTTGAGCAAGGTCCTTAACCCTAACTGCTCCAGGGGCACCATATCATGGCTGACTCTGCGCTCTGACCCCAGTTAAGCTGGGATATGCGAAGAAGCTATTTTCCTCTGGGATTAAAAAATTCTAATTAGCAGAGTGATAGCACAGTTTTGGTTTAAATATTGCAATGCACACAACATTATGGGTGACATATCTAAGTTCAAAAGAGGACAAAATTGTTGGTGCATGTCTCGCTGACACATCTGTGACCAAGACAGCAAGTCTTTGTGATGTATCAAGAGCCATGATATCTAGGGTAATGTCAGCACACCACCAAGAAGAACGAACTACGTCACACAGGAGTAACTGTGGATGCAAGAGAAAGCTGTCTGAAAGGGATGTCCAGGTGCTAACCCAGATAGTATATAAAAAAATTAAACCACAGCTGCCCAACTCATTGCAGAATTTAATGTGCACATGGCCGGGCTGCTATAGCCAAACCTTTGGTCACTTGTGCCAATGACAAACGTCGGTTTCAATGTATGCCCAGAGTATAGTGTGGGGGTGGATCACTGATGGTTTGGGCTGCAATATCATGGCATTCCCTAGGCACAATACTTGTGCTAGATGGGTGCGTCACTGCCAAGGACTATTGAACCATTCTGGATGACCATGTCCACCCAGTGGTTCAAACATTGTATCTTGAAGGCGGTGCCATATATCAGGATGATAATGCACCAATACACACAGCAAGACTGGTAACAGCACTCTGATTTATGAACACGAAAGTGAAGAATTGTACACCTATATATACAATCACATTTAATCCAATATCTATTCTTATCACCCAGACTCACAGGATCTGGTCATCATGGCTGCTTTCTTCTGGCTTGATCCTGACACAGAAGAAGTGTGTGGCTCCTCCTCTGTCTCATCAATGCTTTTCTTTCTCTTATTTTGACCCTTTTTTTGCCCTGCCTCCTTTTTCTCACTTTTTGTCAGCTTCTTTGCATGAGGCAACTGTCCATGTGATCTGACCGGTTCTTAAGAAACATGTTATTCAGAATAATATTCAAAATGTAACAAAAAAAGAATATATATATATATATATATATATATATATATATATATATATATATATATAGAGAGAGAGAGAGAGAGAGTTTATATACAGTATATATAACAGTTAAAACCACATGACAAAATGGATAGACTGACCTTGCAGAAGTCTTCTAAAGAATGAATTTAGAAAGGGATATTCTTTCAGCATGTGATCCTCAAACACACATTTCCAAAACCGCTCAATACTTTGCTCTCCCTGCTTCTCCACATAGGTCAAAATATTACGCAAACCCTGCTGCTTTTCATCCCTAATGCTTGCCCTTAATACAGTCTGTAGAAAGAATGAAATAGAAAGAAAGGAAAATGAAGAGACAAAGAAAGATAACACATCCATATTTGTGTACAGCATTTAAATGTCACATTTATAGTTTAGATTTGTGCTTAATATTCAGCCAATCCATTTAATACATTCTTCTGATGAAACCTATTCTAAATTCAGTTGTCATAATCTGATATTCAAATCAATTCAATATTATTTATAAAGCACTTTCTATACGCATTTTCTATATATCATTCTATACGCATTTTAGCACAGTTAAAATGCGTATAGAAAGGTAAACGAATGCATCAATAATAAAAAAAAGGAACCTCTGAAAAAGAAATTTTACAGTTTCCTGTCCCAGGCCAATTTATACAGGTCAATTTACACTGGTTTGTTCCCATGAAAAGATTAATTTAGTTATATGAATCATATTAATTAAATACATTAAAATTTAAATTTTCTTTGTCACATACACATTCATACACAGTATGATATGAAGTGAAATGTTTATATGACCTATGATGACCTAAAAGTTTTAAAAATAAGAGTTTTCAATAAGAATTTACAGTAAAGTATAAAATAAGAGATTTCTTTTACAAATGTGAAATAAATAAACATATAGAAAAACCTTTTGCTGTAACACAATTAAAAATGTACATTATGTACAAATAATCAAATAAAAAAAGTGTCATATAGAAGTGGCATATGGAAACCAAGTCCTGTCATGAATAAGACAATGTGCAGAACGGGCAGAATAATGTGCAATGTCACTGTTTAAAGTTCAAAGGAGTGCAAAATTTGCAAATGTGTGTTAATATGTAATGGGTAATATGCATTGTCATGGTTAATGAAATTGTTTTGTGTCAAAAAGGCGTCAAAGTGTTAAGTCCTATGTGGTGTTGTGGTTCAGAGTCTGTATAGCCTACATCAAGAAGCTTCTCCTTGGTCTCTCTGAGTTGGACTTAGGGTCCTGCTACAGAGAGAATAATCCATTGCTGGAGTGGCTGAGGTCCTCCTTAATCTTCCTGCCCTTGGTCCAGCACCGCTTACTGTAGATTGAGTGCAGATCAGGAAGCTTGGTATGGATGATACTCTCAGCTAATTGCACAACCCTCTGTAGAGCTCATCTGTCCTGCATGGTGCCGTTCCCAAACCAGGTTGTGACGTTTCCTTTCAGGATGGTCTCTATGGTGCAAAAATAATAGTTCCTATGCACCTTAAAGGGCAGTCTAAAGTCTTTCAAGCATCTGAGGTGGTAGAGACACTGCCGGGCCTTTTTGCACCACAGTGATGTGACAGGACCATGACAGGTCATGTGTGATGTGAACACCGGGGTATCTGAAGCTGTCCACTCCCTCCACTTGGCTCTCGTTGATCATGGGGGTCTGGGATTTCCCCTCTTGCTCTGTACTTAAGTAGACTATCAGCTCCTTTGTCTTGCTGAAATTTAGGAGGAGGTTATTTCTGTGGCCCCATTTCTCCAGATTTCTAATCTCCTCCAGGTAGACCATCACATCATTGTGAGAGATGGTGTTGTCAGCAAAATTGATGATGGTAGTGGAGTTGGTAGTGGCCATGCAGTCATATTTGTATAGTGAGTACTGCAGGGGTCTCAGAACACAACTCTGATGGGGCTCTAATGCTGAGGGTGGGGGAGGCTGAGACATGTCTGCCTTTTCTTACTCCCTGTGGTCTGCCAGTTAGAAAGTTGTAGATCCACTGACACAGAAATGGGATAAGTCACAGGTGCTCCGGCTTGGTGATGAGTTTAGAGGGTATTAGAGTGTTAAATTCTGAACTATAGTCAACAAAGACATTTTAACATTATTCCCCCTCCTAGTGTCCAGGTGAGTAAGTGATGTATGAAGGAGGTAAAAGATGGCATTGTCTGTTAAGCAGTTTATAAGGTATATGCAAACGGTAGTGGATCCAGTGTGTCAGGTATTGAAAAAATTATGAAGTCTCTGACCAGCTGCTAAAAGCACTTCATCACTACTTAGGTAAGGGCACCAGGACGCTAGTCATTGGGGGAAGCAGAATGGGGTTTCTTTTGGACAGGAACAATGATGGAATCTTTGAAGCATGTGGGAATTACCAGTTGGGATAAGCAAAGGTTGAATATTTCTGTGAACAAAAGTGCTAGATGTAGATGGTCCATGCAGCCTTTGATGACTCTACCAGGGATGCCATCTGGTCTTGCTGCTGATGTTCACAGTCCTGAAGGCTCTCCGTACTGTTAACGTTTCGGGTATTGGCATCATCTTCCTGTCTGCAGCCATTAGCACCACTAGCATTGTTAGCATAGTTAGCTTTGCTAGTTTTATTAGCATTGAAGCTGCAGCCTCAAAATGTGTGTAGGTGTACAGCTCGTCTGCCATAAACAAGTCCACATTTGTTATACCAAATGCTGGTGTTTTATATTCCATTATTGTATTCCTGCCAAGGGCGACACGGTGGTGTAGTGGTTAGCATTGTCACCTTGCACCTCCAGGGTCCATGTTCGATTCCCGGCCAGGTTTAAATCTGGTTTTCTCCCACATTCCAAAGACATGTAGGTAAGGTTAATTGACGTTCCCAAATTGCCCGTGGTGTGTAAGTGTGTATGTGTGTGTGCCCTACGATGGATTGGCACCCTGTCTAGAATGTATCCTGCCTCGTGCCATAAGCCTCCTGGGATAGGCTCCAGGTCCCCACGACCCTGAATACAGGATAAAGCAGTATAGAATATGAGTGAGTATTCCTGCCACAGGCTCCTAGAGTTGTGACTCTAGTTTCCTCCTGTAGCAATGCTTAGCGTCCTTCACTGCTTTCCGTCCTTCACTGCTTTTCATACATTGTATGATGCAGCGTTGTACTAGTCCATGTCACCCGATGCACGTCCTGCATTATAGGCGGCAGTGCGAGATCTCAGAGCGTCATGGATAGTTTTATCCACCTCCGGCGTGGTCCATCCAGCAAGTTCCTGCTTGAGCCTTTGTTTATATTTTGGCATAAGGAAAATTGCGGCATGATCGGATTTTCCAAATAGGGGACAAGATTGTGCCCTGTAGCTGTCTTTGGTTGTAGTGTAACAATGATCCAGTGTCCTTTAGCCCCTGGTTGGGTACAGTAGGTGATGTGCTAATAAAAATTTGGCGCTGCATGTTAAAGGTCAGCGCTGTTAAAATCCCCTGCCACAATAAGCGCAGCCTCACAGAATTGTGTCTGGTGCTGTTTGAGAGCCACACATACAGCTTGCTTAAGGCAGTGTTCGTGTCGGCTTGGGGTGGAATATAAACAGCTGATTATGACCGATGTAAATTTCAAAGGAAGGCAAAAAGGGCAACATTTGATCGGCAATAGTTCCAGGTTTGGGGCTCAGGAGCATGTAAAAAGAATCAACACTTACACCGTATTCCCTTGAGTTCCCCGATTTCCATGTTCTGTCCATACGGTGAACTGAGAAGAACTGAGCTGGGTGGATGGCATGGTCTGGTTCAGCTGGGTTCATTTCTTGTTGAAGCTGAGGATATTGCAGTCCTGAATGTCTCTCTGGAACTTTACCCTGTCCCTGAAGTTATTAAGCTTGTTTTCCAGTGACTAGACACCAGCAAGCATAGACTCTTAGCCTGTTCATGAGAACGGCTCATTTCCCCGCTGCTTTGGGTCTTGTCCTTATCCTAGATATTTGCGTGCTGCTATTTTGTTTACAAATGAAAGTAAACTGCACTGCACATATAGGTTTTCCTGATAATATCAGTAATACTCATTAATAATAACAGAACAGACACTAACATATACACTTTACACCCTATAATACACTAAATTTATAGCAAAGTTATGCAATGGAAATGAAACCAATATATTACTTAAAAAAAAAAAAAAAGGAATATTATAAAAATAGGCTTTTTTCGTTTCTTGCCTGGTAGAGGTCCTCAGTTATTAGATCTTGGTCTTGAAGCTGATTAAGGAAGGTTAAGGGTTTATGGATGTTAGAGGCGATTGCTGTTTTCTTGCGGTGAAAAAAGCTAATCATCACAGGCAACGGTACCAACTCCAACAGAAGATCAATTTGGTCGCTGTCCATCTTTCTTCTCTGCACAATTAAACAGTATTTACATGTATGAGTTATTAAATGTACAGTGATGCATAATAATGTACTGTACCAGCTATGCAAGACACATAACAAAGAGGCCCATCTATATCTTAGTCATAGTGTTAATTTTTAGTGAAATAAATTATTTAGACAAAATTTCAAGCTTAGTGCTTGTGATAGCAATAACAATTGTTTAGTGTTAACTGATAAACAGTTATACATCTTCTGTTTGAGAAAACTTGAAAGAGAGACAGCCAGACAGTCAGAGATGAAAGAGAGCGTAAAATGAACTATAGCTAGCAAAGCAGGATAAAGAATAGAATAGAATAGAATAGAATAGAATAGAATAGAATAAGCAAACTAAATTAAAATGCAAAATGCAATACTTACTGCTAACAGAGTTATCAGAAAGCATCTCATAACTAACAGGACTATTAGGAAGCATCCCGTGGCTTAAATTGCTATAAGGAAGTATCTATTGACTAACAAAGCTATCAAGAAGCATAGCATGTCTATGAAGTCTAAACATTTTTTTTATAGTTCCCATGTGTCATGAGTAACCCCTAGAGGTCAGCCTGTGCTCAGAGTCTTTGTGTTGTTTGGACTGCATTTCCCAGAGTTCACCTCAGTCAGATGATGGGCACCTGAGCATGTCTTTAGTTATTTGGGTTTCTTGTATTATGCTGTTTTGACCTGTTTTGTCTAGTATCTGTAATCTGTGCTGTTTTTTTACATGCAGTTACTTTGGGTTTTTTTTTGATTACATTTAAATTTGAATTAAAATTTTTATCTCTGCACTTATACCATGCCTGAAACCCATCAACCGTGACACCTTGTTCTGTTTTTTTTTGGTGTTTGCACATTACTTAGCACTAATGATGCTGATTATTTGATATTTGATTGTCCTCAAAGAATGATAACTAACTGTAGATCAATCTGCATGTTTCAATGTCCTGCGTCCTAAAACTTATTGTAAAAAAAAAAAAAAAAAAAAGAGAGATTGAAACTTGTGAAAGGGGCCAGTTGGGATTAGACACAATTTTTAGCCAATCAGTCTATTTTAGCATCAAACTTCCATTACCCCTAACCCTGCACAAAAAAAAAAAAAAAAATCTGGATATGGTAACAGAGAAAGAGATAAAAGTTACTTAATTAAACCTTAAACCTCCTAATCAATGTCTTCACATACACACAGTTTAATAACTGTTGAAATCTAGATGTATTTACAGTTATTGTTAGATATAAAGGTTAGATAGGTCATTGTATTATAAACACATACAGTATACAGTGGAACCTTGGATTGCGAGGATAATTTGTTCTAGAAGCATGTTCAAAACATTCGTAAACCAAATTTCCCCAAATGAAATAATGAAAACTCAAATTATTCGTTCCACAGCCCATAAAAAATTAATACAAAATAGAAAGTGAAAATAAAGCAAATTAACTTGCACTTTACCTTTAAAAAAAGTAAAAATAAATTCAGACAGATAAGTATTTCTGTTAGTGTTTGTGCTGAGTATGTTTGTGCGTGTGTGTGTTTGCGCGCGTGTGCGCTGTGTAAGTGTGTGCATGTGTGTGTTTCTGCGACTCCCTCTTTTTGTCTTACACAAAAACCCTTTCTCCTCTGTTCAGAATGACTTTCTCACACACACACACAGAAACACCGCCTCACTGACACTTAAACTTTTTAAGTTTTTAACTTGACTGTAAAGTAAAAATAAATAAATTTAACCTGCACTTTGAAAAAAATCGCGACACAGCTGTGTGTGTGTGTGTGTGTGTGTGTGTGTGTGTGTGTGTGTGCGTGTAGAGAGGAGGAGGAGTGTGTGTGAATGCGAGAGGAGAAGCGTGTGTGTGTGAAGGGGCACGGTGCCCAATAACGCGCGCGTGTACATGCTGACATTGAGAGAGAGAGAGAGAGAGAGAGAAGATCTTTAACCTCTCTAATGAGACTTTTTCTTTACACCACACACACATGTTATAATAAACAGTACACATGCGCTGTACACAAACACACATAGAAACACAAAATAAAAGATGTTTTACACGCACACACATAGTCACAGTGTTATAGTAAACAGTACACGCATGCACAGATGTTGATTATACCAGTGAGAGACGCGCACTAAGACCGAGCAGGGGAGGCGATTACCCACAATTCCACAGCAGAAAAAAGAGAAAAATCATTGGCTCAGTTATCACATGACACTCGGGATCAAAACTTGAAGCGCATGCGTGATAAATGATACTCGGTACTCGTAAACCAAGACTTTCTTGTTTTTCAAGTCAAAACCCTCCCTATTGGTCTTTCTCTCAAACTGAGCCAGAAGTGCTCAGCACTGCTAATACATATAGCATCCACTCCACCACATTCTTTGCTGGGACCACAGGTCTCCAAATTTCCAGCAGTGCGACCACTGCTGTTGTTTTGTGTCATCTGCCCCTTTAAGGCACGAGGTATTGGGTTTCCTTTCACCCTGAACACCACTGTGCTCCAAACCATTTGTCCCTCTTAAGAATCCAATATTGACCAGATTTAAGTCAACAATGCTGTGGTACAATCAGCACTCCAGGTACAGGTACAATTCTGTCTCCAGGTACAGTTCATGTGGAAAAAGTATTGGGTTTTTTGTGGTTTTGTTAATAATACTGGTTAAGGTAATACAGTGCCAATCTAGTCTGTGATCTGTTTTGCACATACTGTAAGTACTGAATACTTGACACTCTATAATTTGTAACAGGTCAATTGTTCTTTAAAAGTTGTAGCAGTAGAAATATAGAATATAATTTTAAATGTGTAACTTCAACAAAAACATTTAAGAGAGCTCTAAAAATGGATCAGTATATGAACAGTAAAGATAAAAAAATATCCATTTAACTCAACTGTCCACAAAATTCACAAAAATTCTACACAGTTACAAATAGATCTATTATATATGTACTGGTATGTGTCTGACATCACTGTTTAAAGATAAACTCCAGAGAGGAACTGTATTGTTGTAAGCTTTTTTTCTCAGTGCATGAGAACAAGAAGAACACACATGTTGATAAAGGAACAGGTTTGTACTGTACACCTATTTGCTATGTAAAAATTGCAGTGAGAGCAACATCTACAACTTGCTTTTTCTCACTTTTAAATTATGTTTAATTTCGTATAGTAAGTCTACTTAAGCAGTTTTAAGTTTTGTTTAATTATATCATCTACTGTATATCTCCTAGAAATAGTAAGTGCTAGCAAACTTAAAATGTCTGAAAATCTTACATGACTGATTGTCTCATTCTTAACAGAACATACATTCTCTTATATATTTATATATTTATAAATATATAAGAGATATATCTCTTACTCTTATATATATTTTTTTTTGTTTAGTGTCAGTTTAAAAATATGATTAAATACAACACCTGGTCTAATATATAAATCGGAATAATATTTCAATAACAGTGTTAAAGTTAAATGTTCACTTACAGTATATTATCAGTTGAACAGGAACTGCTTTTTTGAGAGTGGCACAAAGATGTATGACTGGGTATAGGGTGTAAGAGTGGGTTTTTACCAACCCTTTTACACCCCTTTTTCATTGTGGACTGTACCTGTTTGCACTGTTTTACCCTGAATGTGTGTTTTTGTGTGGCCATAAATGTGCCTTTTATGAATAAGTTCATCTAAGTTCATCTTAGAAAAGTTCAATGAATATATTGTTTTCTTTGAATGAGTGAGCAAGATGATGATTCTTTTTTGTAGTTTTCAATAACCAGACATAACTTTCATTTTCTCCAAAATATAAATTGTAAATACATGCTGCTCACATATTACTGTAGCCCAGTTTATGCTGTATATACAGTAGTGTAATCAGACTTAAGCCATTTTTATATGTTTATAAGTAACTGAAAAATGCACAAGTGTCAGGACATGTCAGAGCTTTTTCAGGGCCTCAAAACACCTTCAGACCCCTAAGTGATTTATTAAACTAGCCTATTTAGCTATTCTTTATTTATTTATTTGTTTATTTATTGTAAACCTGAAATGCAGTGTTCAAACCTATATTTCATACAGGGATTGAACAATGAAACTGAAACGTCTGGTTTTAGACCTCAATAATTCATTAGTATGGTGTAGGGCCTCCTTTTGCATCTAATACAACATCATTTCTTTTTGGGTAATGACAGATAGATGTCCTGCACAGTGCCCAAAGGGATTTTGAGCCATTCTTCTTGTAGAATAGTGGCCAGGTCAGTATCTGATGCTGTTGGAGGAAAATGTTTCCTGACTTGCCCCCCCTAAAAACACCCCAAAGTGGCTCAATAACATTTAGATCTGGTGACTGTGGCCATGCAGGCCATGGGAGATGTTCAACTTCACTTTTTTATTCATCAAACCACTCTGTCAGCAGTCTTGCTGTGTGTATTGGTACATTATCTTCCTGATGCACCAATCTGCAGATGATCCTGACTGCACCACCTTCAGGATACAATGTTTGAACCATTGGGTGCACATGGTCCTCCAGAATGGTTCTGTAATCCTTCACTGTGACGCACCCATTTAGCACAAGTATTGGGCCTAGGGAATGCCATGATATTGCAGCCCAAACCATCACTGATTCACCCCCATGCTTCACTCTGGGCATGAAACAGTCTGGGTGGTACGCTTCTTTGTGACTTCTCCACACCGTAATTCTCCCGGATGTGGGAAATACAGTGAAGGTGCACTCTTCAGAGAACAATACACATTTTCACATTATCCACTGCCCAAGATTTTTGATTTTCGATTATATTGACCCTGTGGAGCTCCTGACGAACAGTTTTGTGGAAACAGGAGAGTTGAGTTTTATGTTTTTTGGTAAATAATCCAGGTTAGCACCCGGACATCCCTTTTAGACGGCTTCCTCTTGCGTCCCCAGTTACTCCCACTTACTCCTGTCCCCAGTTACTTGTTCTTCTTGATGGATGCTGATACAGTATTACACTGGATACCGTGGCTCTTGATACATCACAAAGGCTTGCTGTCCTGGTCACAGATGCACCAATGAGATGCACACCAACAATTTGTCCTCTTTTAAAAACTGATACGGTATGTCACCCATAATGTTGTGTGCATTGCAATATTTTAAGCAAAACTGTGCTATTACTCTGCTAATTAAACCTTCACATGCTGCTCTTACTGGTGGAATGTGCAATCAATGAAGATTGGCCACCAGGCTAGTCAAATTTAGCCATGAAAACCTCCAACACTAAATTGGCCAGTGTTTTAGTTTCATTGTCCAACCCCTGTATATGTTCATAATAAATTGATTGAATGTCTCATTCAATATTCAATAGGAAAATGACTTTTTATAGTTCCCGAAGGAACAAATTTGATACCATTAAGGTACAAAATTGATGGTGATTGTGGTGGTACTTTCAAGGACAAGATTTGTACCTTTGTTTAAAGTAAAATAATGTACCAGTAAGTTTATAAAACAAAAGGTACATTATGTTACTCATGGTACAAATAATGTCCTTGATGGTACAAACAACAGAATTGGTACAAATTTGTTTCTCTATATTAAGGCACAATTCTGTGACTTTAAAAAGTACTGCCCCAGTAAAAATGGTTTGGACCTTCATTAGTACAAAACTCTACCTTTATTTCTGAGAGTGTATGGACTAAAGGATTTGGCCAAAACCTGTTAATTATTTAATCAGGCCCGTTATCCACAGTAAAGGGCAATCTAAATGCTTCAGCACACCAAGAATTATGAGAATGAGATTAATAATTATTTTATTCTTAACCAACATACAAAATAAACTTTTTTAGAAAAAAAAAATTTAAGAAAAAAAAATTTCTTAATTACTTTACAGCTTTTTTTTCATGCCTGCTTAAAACTATTGCACAATACTATAAGTTTTGTAGATTATGGTAATGGTTGTTTGTCACCCCTTAGTGGCTGTTTACAATAAATGATATGGAAAGTCCCGGGGGGGGGTTGTGGGTAGATAAAAAAAGAAACAAACAGGAAGTTACAAGCAGTGTGTGAAGGAAATAAAAAGAGAGAGCTTGGTGCTACAAAAGTGTTGGTTATTTATCTACACACATTTACAAATTTGGACCTTCCAAGTCCTGAATACTAGACCTTTTCCTAGTTTAACCATTACAGGTCATTTGTTGTTCAAAAGTTGTAGCAATAGAAATAAAGAATAGAATTTGTACTGTAATGTGTGAGTTCAACAAAAACATTAAGACAACTCTAAAATTGATCCGTAGGTGAACAGTGAAGATCAAAAAAGAAGAAAATTACTTCATTTTATCCATGAACCTATTATTTTACAACAATCCTTCATTGTTTAAATACTCACTGTAAAATATAGACTACATTTAAAAATCCACAAAAAATTTTAAACAGTTACAAATAGATCTATTATAGACAGTGGAGCAAAAATGTATTTAGTCAGCCACCAATTGTACAAGTTCTCCCACTTAAAAAGATGAGAGAGGCCTGTAATCTTCATCATACAGTAGGTAAACCTCAACTATGAGAGACAAAATAAGAAAAAATCCAGAAAATTACATTGTAGGATTTTTAAAGAATGTATTTGTGAATTATGGTGGAAAAATAAGAATTTGGTCTCCTACAAAGCAAGATTTCTGGCTCTCACAGACTTGAAACTTCTTCTTTAGAGTCCTCCACTCGTTACGTGTATCATTGGCATCAGTTATCAGTATAAAAGACACCTGTCCAACCGTAAACAGTCACACTCCAAACGCCACTATTGCAGAGACCAAAGAGCTGTCAAAGGACACCAGAAACAAAATAGTACAAAATAGTGTTCCCAGCCAGGCTGGGAACAAATTATTGAGATGAAATTTTGTTATTGACCAAATATTTATTTTCCGCCATAATTTACAAATAAATTCTTTATAATTCTTACAATGTGATTTTCTGATTTTTTTTCCCCTTATTTTGTCTCTTAAAGTTAAGGTATACCTATGATGAAAATTACAGGTCTCTCTCATCTTTTTAAGATGGAGAACTTGCACAATTGGTGAGAGGATCCAGAGAGGATCTCCATTGTTGTAAGCTTATTTGCAGTGATTTCCCAGTGCATGAAACCAGAAAGAACACACAAGTTGATAAAAGAATAGGTTTGTACACTTGTTTATGCACAAATTGCAGTGACAGCAACATTTACAACTTGCTTTTCCTGATATTTAAACCACAAACCATGTTTAATTTCATCGATTAGGTGTACTAAAATGCACTATCAAGTTAAAGATATGATTAAATACAACACCGGCTCTAATATGAGTGGTGTGTGTGTGTGAGCCACCTGCCGAAGTCTGAATAATATTTCCGTAACAGTGTTAAATTAGATTTGTTTATGCTAAATGGAAAAGTGCCACTTTTATCAGGGTCATTTGGCATGCTTAATTAAAATTAAAGAAAATGTCAGACTTTTTCCACTAAGAACTACATTTTCATTTTCCTGCAGAGCGTCTTAAGATAGTAAGCAAGTTCTTTCTTGATAGTTTGATACTTACAGTCAGTGTACAGTATGTGACTTGATGAGTTGCTGATCACTGATAAAATATCCGGAAATATAAATATCACAGGTGGAGGTTGGTTGTTAGAAAGATTTCTCAGAGCAGATATGAGCTCTTTTCAGAGCAGTTCTGAAGAAATGAAACTTGGTGAGGCTCCACCTTTTTTGTTTTTACAACAGTGCAATAAAAGAAATGAGGATATGGAGGCAAAAAAATACATTTTCAGGAAGAAAAATCTTGTAAAAACACAGATAAGCATGAATTTGATAAATATGCACAGACATGCACAAGTCCAGCTGATAACTACTGTTTTCCCATTACCCCCTGCCCATCACAGATTCATTTTTTTTCCCTTGTCACCGTTGTGTGTTATTCTTGTCTATTTATATTTCCGTGCAAAATCTTCAACAAAAGACATGAAAGACAAGATTATAGTGCATATTCTTCTTTAGCAAACTGCAGATGTTAAAATAACTGGCAGATACCTTTTTTCTTTTTTCCCAATTTTACCACATAAATTCCCTAGAAATTCTGTGACAATTTGTCCTGAATCTGTAATTTATTTATTTTTTTACTTTTTGTTGATTTCCCAAACACAAATCGTCTAATGAATCTTTCATGTTATATAACAAGTATTGTTGCTGAATGTTACTTAAATTAATATTGTGATAATCCCGGTGGGTGAGATCACACCAAGCACTACATTCAAATTTAAATTAAAATTTTATTTGTCACATACACAGTCATACACAGTACGATATGCAGTGAAATGCTTAGACAATTGCTCATGACCTAGAATAGAAAACAATGAACAGAAAAAGGAAATAAATATGAAAATTAAATTATAGGGTAAATAAAACTAGGAAAGAATAAAATATAAAAACTAAAGTAAAAAAATATATAATTGTACAACAAAAATACACAATATAGAAAATATTTGAAGAATGTATGAAGAAATATAGAACAATAAGAGCAGCTGAACGGGTAGGTATATATTTATGTAATTTTTGTGTGGAATGGTGTTAGAATAAATGGTAATGAAAGAATGGTAATGTCCAACGTTTGTGCAATCCACATACTTAAAGTGTCTAGTGCAGTGCAAAATATGCTCAAAAGTGATTTATTTAAAGTGACTCATGACAGAGTGATATGATGACCACCAGGTGTAGTTGTGCAGTGGCCACTATTGTAAACGAATGTCCAGAATGTCCAGTGTGTGTGTAAAAACCATATGTGTGGGTCAGTACTATGTGGTGGTGTGATTGTGATTGAGAGACCGTATCGCTTGTGGGAAGAAGCTCCTCCTCAGTCTCTCTGTGTTGGCCTTCAGGGAGCGGAATCGCTTTCCTGACCTTAACAGGGAGAACAGTCTATTGTTGGGATGGCTGAGGTCCTTCACAATTTTCCTGGCCTTGGTCCAGCACCGCCTGCTGTAGATTGAGTGCAGGTCAAGAAGCTCGGTGTGGATGATGCGCTCAGCTGATCGCACAACCCTCTGTTGAGCTCGTCTGTCCTGCATGGTGCTGTTCCCGAACCAGGTTGAGATGTTTCCCGTCAGGATGCTCTCTATGGTGCAGGAGTAAAAGTTTGTATAAATAAAGAATTTTTGAACATGGTTGGTTCTTTATCGTGATACTAATTTTTGCTGTTCTGTAGTGTTTATTGCAGTGTGATTGAAGTATGTCTAAAGTAATTTATTTTTGGTTAATTAATCAAGAGTAGTTTCCAGTAGGTTCCTTAAGGTGTAAATTGTGGACAGGGCTTAACTACGTATATTGAAGGTGCATAAGCTATCTTTACACTATGTCGATTTGTGATTAACTTTTAAATAAATAGATTAAATAAAACTATTTTATAAAAAAAAGAATTTTACAAATTTTTGCTAACTTTTGGTAATCTTCCCTGTAGCCCTTTACTTCCCTTTCTCAGCAGGATAAGCAAAATGGAAATTTGGCTAGTTATGTGTTTTACCTAGTGAAGGGGAGAGCAGCATGATCTACAAGTGGTACCTCAAGGGAAAGTTGATGCAGCTGCCCCCTTAAAGTAAAGAATACTATAAAGAAAATTAGAGATTGGTTTCACTGGCCAGGGCTTGATGTGGAAGTGAAAAATCTCTGTCGGCACTGCCCTGAATGCCAGAAGGCAGCACCCGAGAAACCAGCCCCCACCCCACTGATTCCCCTGCCCATCATCATGCCCAGCATCTTGTTTGAGCACATTGGGAATCATCTTAATGTGCCGCTTCCAAAATCAGCAAAAGGCTAAGAATACAGTATGCTTGATACCCAAAGCCATTCAAAGCAAGGCTATGTTCAAAAACATCATCAGGGAGCTGTTAATGACAGAAGGGTTTTCAAAAAGTGCTTCCCACCAACCAAGATGCTCCATTCATGGCTAAACTAATGGCAGACATGTGTCAGCAGTTGCAGATTAAGAAGATCCACACCTCCATCTACCATCCACAAACCTAAGGTCTGGTGGAGCACTTCAAGCAGATTTTAAAGAGGATGTTGAGGCAAGCAGTGGACAAAGATGGCCAAAACTCCTTTTTTATTTTTTCAAACGAAGCTTCTGTTTGGGAGGAAGCCACACAGTTTGCTTTATGTGGTAAGTGAAGCCTGGGAAGACAGCTCTCTGCATCACATTCAGTAGTGAAGTATGTGCAAATCCAAAGACAAAATCAGCAGCACGCTTCCTATAGTGTAGAAGCATAGGAAAAAGCGCAGACGGCACAATGTAAAGCTTATGACTGGACAGCACAGCCCCGGGAATTCCAGTTAGGTGACCAAATGCTTCTGTAACTTTACAACACCAGCTGTTAGTTCCTGGCTTTATGGCAGGGAACCTACACTGCAGTGGAACAATTAGGACTAGTAAACTACAGAATGCAACAGATGAGTAAGAAAAATACCACAGAGCTCTATTGTATAAATCTATTTAAAAAGTGAGGAGAGGATCTGACATCCAAAATGTGTTTTCCACTGAGCCAGAGCTCACTCACTTCATATGGCATGATAAAAAAAAATTCACCCAGTATGGTCATCTGCCAGAGGCCCTACCAAGCCCCGGCTCAAAGAGCTCAGAAAAGCCGTGATAACAGCAGCCCCAAAAGAGTTCCATCTGGGGCTGATTGAGTACACAGTGTACTGAATCAGCCATTGATTACTCAAAGTAGATTAAAAAGAATAAAAGTTAAAGCTATCAGCATCTCCTCTGTGACAAAACTGATTTTAAATTTACTCAGGAAGAGATAACCGGAAAAGAGGCACTAAGAGGCTGAAAAAGCATTGCAACAACTAAAGTCCACCTAGCCAGCTCCCCTGTCCTCCAGAACCCCAACTTTGACTGTCTCTACTTCTTCTACTGTAACAGGTTGCCTGCTCCCATGACATCAACCTCTCCTGCTGACATGAGCCAAGACTGGCCCCTCCCAGCTCACTCTGGGCATGGCCACAAATGGGAGTCTCTCCTGGACATCTGTCGGCTAGGCGGCTTTCTCGGCTGGGATCAGGGGCCCTAAGGCAAATTAAAGGGCACCTTTGCAGATTCGTGCACCTGCAGAAGGGGGGGGGTCTGTGTAGAGAGCCTACGGAGTGAGCGAGGAGCGATAACAGATTTAGGTGCAAGTCTACAGGTGCACGCTATGACACCACACAGAACCCTCAGAAACTGGACTCGGAGCCAGGGCACTTTAGCTGACCAAGGATAACAGCGGGTTGCCAGTTGCCGTCCTTCTCAGCATCTGTGGTCTAAACTGACCGATCCAAGCTTACAATATTTATAAAGTATTCTTTTTTTTATATATATATATTCTTTTTGCTCCTTGTTTGCACATTGGCACATGCACTTCTTTGTATGTTGTCCATTGTTGTCTCTTTTGTATACTGTAGAAGTTAGTCAGTTAATTTGGTCGCTTAGTTAGCTAGCTGGTTCCGGTAGAGTTGTGTTGTTAATTTATGTTGTTGCATTATTAATACATTGTTTTGTTTACTGAGTGCTGAACTGTATATGGTTGGAATGACAATAAAAGCCTACTTGACTTTTTTTGTGAAAAAAATATTTGAATCTTCCTAAATTTTAGTTTTGTATATTTGTCACACTTAAATAATTGTGTAATATTAGAATGTATTTGATGATCTCAAAGATGAGTAAATACAGAATGTCGTTCTTAAATGATGATTTTCATTTAAATGATGATTTCAAGGGAAACAGCTGTCCAAACCTACTTGGCCCTATGTGAACAAGGATTGACACCTAAATTTAATTATGGTTATGCCACCCATGACAGCAACAATTGCAATAACTGGTAATGGTCTTTCAAATTGCAAAATGGTTGAATTTTGGTGCACTCTTCTTTACAAAATTGCCGTAATTTAGCCATATTGAGGTGATTTTGAGAACAAACAGTCTGCCACAGAATCTGAACTGGACTATGACTAAGTCACTTAAAAAAAATGTCAATTTTGTCTTTTTGACCCATTCGGAGGTAGATTTGCTGGTGTGTTTTGGCTCATTGTGCTCTTAAAAGGTGTCTTAATTAAAATTAATATAAACATTTCAAAATATTAGCATACAAAAATCTATATTTCAAAGCTTACACACAGCGACTGCGCGCACAAACGGAAACACTTATATGTCATGATTTTTTTTTGTTTTTTTAAAGGTAAAGAGCCGATTAATTTGTTTTATTTTTCTTTAATATTTTGTGTTAATTATTTTTGGGTATTTTTGGGGGGGTGGGGGGGCTGTTGATCGAATAATTTGAGTTTCTGTTATTTCTTATGGGAAAATTCAATTTGGTTTGAAATAAGAGGCTGCTTCCGGAACAAATTATGCACGTAATCCAAAGTTCCACGGTATCTAAAAATTAAAACACGAGAATAAGAAATTTAGAATTTTAGGATATAAATGTAAAACGATTTAATTGCATTTTGAATTGCATTGCATCATAAATTTATTAAAAATTGTAAAGTTTTGTGTAATATAGCTTTTTAACAATATAAAGATTTTAGCTTGAAATAGAAATATTTGAGATTTAAATATTAATTGTTCCATAGGATTGGGGCTCTGGCTCACTGGAACAACTATTATAAACAAGCAAAATTACAATTACTTACAATTAATATAAATAGTTAGATACAAAAATAGTTAGAAACTGTTGTATCTTGACACCTGCACAAGGTCAAGGTGTAACAAAGATTCTGTGAAGGCTTAACATGTTTGTTTAACATGCCATTTTACATGGCGAGGTGTAACATGCTAAGGCTAAACCTGAACTGAAAATGTAAAATGCAGCACATGGAAAACTGAGAAACAAAAGTAAGAAACAGCATCAAAAACTTTGTTTGTTTTGCCATTCTTTTTCAATCAACTTTAAATTTATTTATTCTTTATTTAATCCTTTTATTTATATTTAATCGAGTCTTATTTCATACAAATTAAGTTTGAGCACACATGAGAGAGCCTCTGAGCGCATGAGAACAAGTTTAAGCATGCAAGAGAGATTGTGTTTTTAATTTAGGATTGTGGCAGAAATATGACAACACAAGGAAGAGGTTTGTATAATTTTTAATTGCCGTTATTCAAATGCACAGAGCTGTAGACCAACATTTTTAAGTTACAGAATGGCATAATTTTCTGATCACTTCATTGCATGCACAAACTAGAATAAATTAACAAATGTGCAAAAATTTAAGAAGTTAAAATATTTACCTCAAAATAAAAAAGGAAAATGCTAGCAAATTTCTTATATTTCTGAAAATCTTTTATTCCTGATTTGTCTGAATTTAAATAAACTGAAAGAGGCCCCATTTCACTTTACAACTGTCTGTACTGACATTTGGCATTTTTCAGAAAAATATAAATATGGGGTAAAATAAATGAAATGAGGATATGGAGAAAGTAATAATAATAATAAAATTTCTTTTCTTATGTAATGCCACAATGAAAATATACATTTAATGAACATTAACATGATGCAGAAATATATATTTTTTTTAATAAAAAATTTTAAAAATCACTTCTTTGAAGAAACGTGTCAGGGCTTTTGCTAGCTGCAGCCAAATAAAAGACACTTTAGTTACTTAAAGCTACTTAAAGAGCTCACCTATACATACTACATGCATACTACTACTACACAATAAAGTACATGAATACATTCTATTATTACTATTATATTAATATAATATACATCATACTATTTTTAAGTGTGTATAGTGTGTAGCAGATTCTCACATAACGCCTTTTTTAGTAAAACAAAAACAGCAACAACTTTAAGTTAAATAGTGCAAACTGTACCCATGCAAGAACTAGAATACGAAATAACAATTTATTTATAAATAATTAATATCAATATAATTTATCACTGTATATTACTACAAATCCAGTGCAGTGAATTGTGCAGCCTGAAACAGCAGTAGATCACAGAGGGTATTAGTGTACTGTAAAAGACATGCCTGTAAGACATCCCTACACACACAAAAAAGAAACAAAAATAACTAAACTAAAAATAAACCACAGAAAAATAAGACATGTGAGATTTTAGGAGACACATGTACATTAATTCACTTTAAAGGTATATAAAATGTAAAGATGTTTATAAAAATTTGTTATATAACAATATAAAGAATTGTTCCATAATTTGGAGCTTTGACTTACAAAAATACCTGCATCCAAAAACAATAATAAACAGATTAAAAAAAAAAAAAAAAAAAGCTGAATCACAGACAATAAGGTCACTTAAATAGATCTGATGCAATGTAAACTTTAAATAAAGATTTTAGACATTTAATGATAATTGAATGCTACTCAATTTTAAAGATGGTGTTAAAATCTTCCTCAAACTTCTTTTTCAATTTGGCTCCCCAATTATCCTAAAAACACACAAACATGGGTACATATATAAAGAAAATTTAATGTTTTTAAGAAAGAACATGCTCTTAAATGGTACAGTTAACCATGTACTGTATGATCAGCATGAAGCTAACTTGCAAGAATAAACTTTTTATTAGCAAGATCAACTCCATTTCTTGGGTCATATATGTTATATTAATTACATGAAAAGATTTTAACAATTTTACTTTAATACATTTAAATTAGGATACATCTGTTTTGTAAAAACAAATTTTTGACAGATATAAATATCAACCTATAATTTAATAATTAATCTATTTAAAAAATTTAATGAAAAAAATTATTAATTTGGGCAGGGGTAGCTCAGTGACTTTGTACTACTGATCAGAAGCTTTGAGGTTCAAACCCCACCACCACACGTGTCCAAGATCCTTAACCCTCAACCGTTCAAAATTTATGCCACTTTGGAAAAGGGCATCTACCAAATGGTGTAAATGTAAACGTATTTGTATTATACCTTTTTAAAGGTCTTGTTGTTGTTGAAGATGAAGTCTATGTCATTTACAAACTGTCCCACTGTTCTGTACTCGTTTTTCTGCAGTTTAATCTTCACTTTGTCCAGCCACATGGGGTTGGAGATCACACTGCTATATCTCGGCACCTGCACAAGGACAAGGTTTAACAAACGCTCTGTAATATTATTTCATTAATCCTCTTAGAAGGATGTTAGATTTGTGCTGGGGCTAAATAAATAATTGGGTTAAACAAATGTGGAGCATAAAGAAGAGTTTCGTACCTTTTCAGTAGGGTCGTGAGCAAACATCTGCTTCGTAGCTGCCTTATACAAGCGCAATAGCAAATACTCACAGCGCTGATGGAGAAAACACAAAGAATCAGAACCATAACTGTAATGTGCATAAGCATTGTGTGTGTGTGTGTGTGTGTGTGTGTGTGTGTGTGTGTGTGTGTGTGTGTGTGTGTGTGTGTGTGTACCATATTGTTCATGGAAACAGGACTGTCCAACGCGCCTTTCCTGCTCATGTGAATCCACAATCTGTGGTTAGCCTTTAATACACAGAAAGTACAAATCCACTCATCCCTACAGAGAGAGACAGAGACACACACACATCCACCTGCACATTAATACATACTGATAGAACAGTTATGGTTTAGATTATTTGTCAGCAGATTTAGCCCCATGTACTGTAATCATCTACTGCAGTGATATTTATTTAGTGGTCATAAATGGGAACTACAACAAGCTCTAATAGAGGCAGGACTTTTTCAGTGGAAGAGGACTTTGTGCAAAATATTCCATGACTGCTGAGATTTTTAATTGTAAACAGAAATACATTTTGTAAAACTGAATGGCGGAGAAAAAGAAGAAAGATATGTCTTCCTTTTCCAGTGCCTGATTTTCAGGGTTTTTTTGTAGGGTTTTTCAGATTTAGTTCCACCAGAAATAAAGTGGAAATCCACCAACCCTTGTTATTGATATTTCAGAGTCTCACACACTCTGATAAGAAACAGTTGTTATATTCAACACAGTTAAATAAAAGTAAATATATAACTTTTGAAAACAAGCTGGCCCACAAACTTTTTTAAATCATAAAAAAACAGCCTTAGACTGTGGAGTGATTTCAGACAAAACAACCAAACTCCTATTATTATTATTATTATTATTATTTTTTTAGTTAATTTTTTAACATTCTTTCTCACCCAAATGTGTCGTCCTGTAGAATGGGTAAGTGACAGTGATGGTGAAAAACTCGCGGACACCCGTCACAGCACACCAGATTTACCCCAGTGTTACAAATGTAGCACACATCATCATTATCCTGTTCCCACTAATTAAATAAATGAAGAATAAAAAGGCATTGCATGTTTTTAGAGTACATTTAGAGTACATTTTCACCCACACATGAAAATATTTCCAGGGTGTGCAGATGCAATTTTCTTGTAAAAACTATTTTGTAAATAAATTAACATTTTTGGTTTTCTTGGTTGTGTAAATATGCTAAATATTCTTTTCTTTGGAAAGTACTGGATAGGGACAGGCTTGGCTTTATTTACACCTGCAGAATTAATTAATTAATTAATTACAGCTGGAAAACATCTCCATCAGCTTTGTAAAGTCTATTTAGTTATTATAATAACATATAACTAATACAGTTTAGTTAAACCAGTATAATCTGACTCAAACCATTACAATTTTGATGTGCCATAAGGTTCAATCCTTATTTCAAATTTAGATAAATTTTAAATTGCTGACAATTAACCTAATTCAGTAATGATCAAATAAAGTACTGGTCACTATAATAGAAGCTATAATATAAAATGCCCACTACAATGAACTCAGTATTAAGTTTGGTATTTTTCTCTTTTTAGTCTCACACAGCTACAGTATGAGAGGTCACTTAAAAAACCTGGCTCATGAGTCTACTGATATTAAAACCCGCACCATGCAATTAAAACTCACAATATTCTTGGGACAGCATAGATGACAGGAACATGACTGTGGATGGATATCCAGGATCTTCTTCTAGAAACAGAACAGATGCAAGTCATGATATCTTCACTAGTATAATCTAATACCAAGTTTCTGTTAATTAGAAAACGAGACTGTATTGAAAGATTAAACTGAATAACTAAATAACTGAATAACTTAACTGAATAAAATAAACAATGATCTTGTTCTAGGATCTGTACACACAATGAATGGTAGGCGCTATAACATGCCCCAGCTGCACTGATGTATAGATATCATCTCTTATATCACCTTCACCAGGTAGTTAATGGTTTTCCCTTGATACAGTATGTCTTTCTTCCAGTGTCCATCTGTTAGAGTTGACTCCTGCATTACAAACTCCTCAGGAGTGAACCAGCGCTCCTCTGTGCGGATGCTTTTACTGCGTGACCCTGCAGCACAGGTTTAACAAACCAACACACTCGAAACATTTACATCTTTTTTTTTTGGTCTGGTCCTATACTATTCCACTAGACATGTAATTTAATCATGTGCTTTAATGCATGCTTTCAAAATGTGTTTATTTTTTTCTGGACATGATTCTTCGCAACTGACACTGCATAACTCATCTCTGATCTCCACTTACCTGTAAATCTGCTTTTATATAAAAACCCACTAACAGAACCACAGCTGACTGGTAAAGCAGAGATGCCAAGTTTGGACGAGTCCGCTCGCTCGCTGTTTTGCTGAATTGCTGTTGAAGGTATTAATGATGACCATTAGTTTATATTTATTTGATTTAATATTCAATGCTTCAAAAAGTTTCTATGGTGGCTTTTTAATTTCAAAACAACAATTTAAAGTGTGGAAGTGGAAGGAAGTGTGTTTATACTAACAAGGACTGTTGGGTTCCTCAGGTCCAGAAGAAAATGACACTTTCTGCAATAAGAAAAATAGATGAATGAATAAATAAAATCATAACCAAATATTCAAAGAATAATACTACTGAATAAAAAATAAACAGGCATAATGATAATAAAAATAACCTTTTGACAACAGCCTTTGTGAGAGCGTGGACACTGCAAATGACCCTCCTTTAAAAAAGAAAAGAAAAGATAAAAGGGAAGGATTTTATTTAAAATATTAATACTATGTATGAATGTCAGTATAGTATCTAGCTATAGTATCTAATTTAGCAGCCTTTTAGTGGTTAATATTTTATTCTAATTGGTTTATTGACAGTGTTCACCAAAAGTATTAAAAGCCTGTGCTGAGCAAGAGTATGTACTGTATATACAGACATCTTCGGCTTGTCTCTCACACAAGCAGTCATGCCAAGTCTGCCATTATCATACCCGTGCCAAAAAACTAACAAAAAACAGAAACATCTACTCCAAATGATTTTAGGCCAGTGGCACTTAAACTGATTGGCATAAAGAACTTAGAAAAATTGGTGCTGTCACATACAGTATTAGCTCCATGGGCCCAGATACCATCAACCTGTTTCAGTTTTCCTACCACCCTAATAGATCAGTAATCGATGCGGTAACCATGGACCTATGAGGCATAAAACACCTTCCTACAACTATGTAGGAAATCCTTACATATGTTCTATGTAAGGATTTACAGCACCATACAACAGAACATATGTAAGGATTCTTACCCTTTATTAAAGTTCAGTATGCAGGAATGCTGATGGACCTGGAGGTTCCAACTCCCTCTTGTAATGGATTGGCCGGACCACAGGTGGTGAAGTTGAGCGACAAGGTCTTTGCTGAGCTTATAATCAGTACAAGCTTACACTCAATACAGGAATACCACAGGGCTGTGCTATCAACCCCAAACTCTATACCCTGTACACCAATAATTGCATCACCACCCAGGACAACACAGTCATCATTAAATATACAGAGGACATCAACAGATGATACAAACAACAAGGACAGGACCAAAGAAATAATAATGGACTTCAGAAAGAAACCCCACCCCCTGCTGCCTCTTATCATCAAAGAGACTAAGGTGAAGAGAGTTGACAGTTCTAGGATGTTCATCATTAGGCTGCTAAATAAGGCAAGACTCAGCCATCACCTCCTAAAAAATGCAATAGTGCTATATCTGAAGATCATGTACTGTATAAATACACCATAGTACATTAGATAATGGATAATGGTTAGGGTGTGTATAGTCTGACAGCTTTTTTCTACTATATATTTCCTTTACTATATGTTTATAGTACCGCTCTTTTCTTTCTTGTGTTTTTGTCCATGACAAAACCCCCTGGTCAGGTTGCCAATCTATCGCAGGGCACACACACATACAGTCATGCTACTGTAGTTACGCAACTCTGCATAAATTTAGACCTTGGGGAAAGAAAATGAGCACCGAAAGTAAACTCACCAAGAACATGCAAACTAAATACACACAGACCTAAGGTGGGAGTCAAAACCTTGAGATGCAATGTGATGGTGCTAACCACTAAGCCACAATACTGCCACTCAAAAAGCTTCTGTACAAAAAATTCCAATGCACTCTTACTGTTTGGTATGTGTACAAAAAACAAATAAAATGTAAAAAATACCTTTAATAGTTTCAGCAGTGGAGTGTTTTGGTACCGGATAGTAAGTTTCCAGTTCTTGCTATTTCCCCTTCCCGAAAATCTCTCAAAGTCATTTGTAGTAAACCAGCAGTCCTGGGACAGAATACACTTACATTTTGCTCCTGGAGAAACAAATAATGTATTTAAAATTGAATTTTATTAAAGAACAATAAAGGCAAATTATATGCAACAATCCTCACCTAAAATTATGTATGAAAATGAAGAACAAGACTACATGTACTGTAATATCATACACAGTATGAATGAACACATAATCCAGTACATTTGACTGACAGGAAAATTACAGTAAATTCTTACACAAAGACCCAACCATGGCAGTGCTAGGATTTAAACAAATAACCTTCTGATTTGTAACTCACAGCCTTAACCTGTCCTTGAGAAAGACCCTTAACCTTCAGTTCAGCTGTATTCTGCATCAGCTAAATAAGCAACTGTAATTGATTGTGTTCTTCTATGCTACAGTATATAGGATATTACTGTACCTTCTGTAAATATGTTTACTATATGATATATACTATTTTATCAGTAATCCAGGTTGGCATTAGTTGGCAAAAGTTTTTGTATGGTCGGGAGTTATTCAGCTCACATTTTGTGGTAATAATAATGACTATTGTCTTAACAACCACCAGGGTATCAAAAGTGTGATGTTTTTACATCTGTATACTTATTAACAGCATTATTTCATCTTTTTTTTTGCTGTTTATCATTCAACAAGGCAGACAAAAAAATACAAAACCTGATTTCTGTAGTTTGGGCTGAATTGCAATTACCTTTTGTGGAGCAATTAAAGAAACATTAGATCAAATATTACATTGTGTATTATAACATACCTGAAATGCATGATTAATTGAAGATGTTTTAGAGACATTACAGAACATCTGAAACTATAAATATCATTATAATTTTTGATGATGTGTAAACAAAGATGTACCTTTGGCAAGCTTGTCTGGATACAGGATTCCCTTTTTATCTCCACAGGTAACTGGAAGTGTTTCACTCTTTAACAGTGGCACTAAGAGAAAGGATTTCACATCAGCACTTGCTTCTTCCTTAAACACCATTTCCCAGAATGCCCCACCACAGCACCATACATAACCAACTCTATTTACCTGTTAATCTATTTCTACTCTATTTACTCCATTTACTTCACTGTCTGTATTATATGCTGTAAGTTATACTGACAAAATAAATTTAACATCACATTTCCACTAACTCACAGATTTCAGGCTTAATAGCTGGTTTCTTCTGACTGAACACAGAGGAAGGTCCAGTTTCCTCATCATCTGTCTCTTCAGAACTTCTCTTTCTCTTTGTTGCAGTCTTGTGCGCTTTCTGTTTATTTTCTTCTTTCTCAGCTTCCTTTTTTCTATTTTTTTTATCAGCATTTAGGAGATTTTCATGAATCCTAAAGGAACCTAAAACAAGAGAAGTCCTTTAAGATGGAATTCAGATTGAAAGAATTACAAGAGAGATAAGAATTGATATCAAATCAATTGAGTGACTGACCATCGAGAAGGCTTTTCTGGAGCAAGCGGAGAACAGGATATTGCCGCAGGATGTGATCTTGAAACACACAACTCCAAAACAGTTTCATACACTGTTCTCGATTATTCTCCACCCAGTCCAAAATCTCATAGACACCTTTTTGCTTTCTCTCTTTATTTTTCATCTTTATTACCTTCTACAGTAAGAGAGAGAGAGAGGCAGAGAGAAAGTACAACAGGTAAAGGCACAATGTGTGATATTATTATATACAGTATGTGTGTATATTTATGTACAACAACATTATCTGTGCAAATAGTTTCATAAAACATGAAAATGAACATGAAATGTTAAAGTACCATCAGAACAAAGAACCATCAGAACTATGTGCAAGTGTTTATCTACAGGTTTATACAGAATGTCATGAAGTCTCCAAACACAGGAAAAATGCTTTAGCTAAAAATCTCACAATGTTGTTTGTACTTAGTTTATGTTTAATATTATATACATAAAAGCCATGGTATACAGTGTCAAAACAATTTAAAAGAACACATTTGAAGTGCAATAACGCACCTAACACCAGATGTGTAAATATTAGTGCAACATCAGTGGGAGAGATGGAATCGTGTGTGTGTTTACAAAGAATTTTTTTCCCTAATTTTCTCCCAAATTTATTCGTATCCAATTCCTCCCCGTCACTAGGGGGCTCCCACATTAAGCTTTTACGTCCACTCAATCGAAGGGGGCCGCAGACTATCACGTGTTTCCTCCCACCCGCGTGACATCACCGACCGCTTATTTTCGAACTGCTCATTCACGCACTGTTGGGGACGGCGTTACACACTTGGAGGACAGCGCTATCCGCTCACAGACGCCCCTGATTGGTTTATAGAGCCCTATTAATGTGGGAGCACGAGTACCTCTCATCCCTCCCCTCTGAGAGAGCTTGGCTAATCAACTCTCTCTAGACCTCCAGCTGTGAGAGGTTACAGCATCACCCGGGAACCGAACCAGCGATCTCCGGATGATAGGGCGAGCATTTTACCGCTGCGCCACTCAGAGGCCACACAAAGAAATGTTTTGTAAAAAAAAAAAAAAAAAAAAAAAGGGAACAAAAGAAAAGTGCTAATTTCTTCTGTGTATGAAGACTTTTGGGTTACCCTGTAATTTGTACATCAAATAACGTTTATGTCATTGTTAATTTCTTTACATTTAAACTAAAAGTGTCTTTTGTTTTCAGGTTTCCTGGTGGCACTAAAAAAAGTCCTTTCTTTGCATTAAAATGTTTTTATTATAGTAGAGGTTTTGCTATAGCTATAGAGACTTACATTAAACTATTTACCTCAAAGCACTGGCACCTAAACGTTCTTTTATGAATGTCAACAACCAAAATAAAATATATAAAGTAAAAAGTATGTGAGAGGGATTGAGCCCAGTCAATTATTTCTATTTTGTGAAAGCAGGCACAATGCTTTCAGTTTCATTTTGTACAATTAGCCTGTGTCACCTGATACCAGTAACATCCAGTAATAAACACTAACCAACCAGCAACACCAACACGCTGGACACGGCAAACACATACAGGTTTCTATGTATTAATGTGGGAATGTTTGTTGTCTCTCACCTTGTAGACATCCTCAGGTACCAGGTCGTGGTCCCGGAGTTGGGTGAGGAAGGTCTGTGGGTCCTCCATACAAGACATCTCTGTCTTCTTATAGTGAAAAAACTGCATCAACTCATCTTCAGTTAGAAAATCTAAAAGATCCATTCTGCTGCTGTTTATCTGTCAATTCTGTACAACATTAAAGGCACAGTATATAGTAGGCCTACAGAAGTATACAGTATAATGCACCAGGTAAACAAAACTCCTCAACAAAGACAGAATTCCCTGCTGATTGATCCATGTGTATATCCAGACTAAACATTTATAACCTGACAAAACAAATCATTCTGTCTTTATGTCAGACACCACCTACCTGATCCTGAACAGGACGGTTGGTTACAACTGAAGAGTATTTACTGTGTATGAAAGAGAAAGAGAGAGAGAGAGAGAGAGAGAGAGAGAGAGAGAGAGAGATCTATGGCGCGTCACCAGAATTTAACCTGTCTGAAAAAACGTGTGTAATTTATGCAGCCACACCTACAGTAACTGATGCATAAAGGCCCAGTAAGTAAATGATTTCATAGTATAAACAGGAAAATAAACTTAATGGAATAGCTGCCTCATTAGGCATTTATGGAACTGAGGTAAAATATGAATCAACAATGTACTAACATATGATAATTTCTGTATGGTTGTTTTCATGACCGAAAACAATAATAATTGGAGCGTTTTGTGAGTTGTGAGCATTTTTGCGGCATCATTGTCATCCGTGTCACTTGACTTTTAAGGGTTAAAGTCTGATAAAAATGTTTTAAAAAAGTTTCAAAGTATGAATGTGTTACATAGAATCTACTGTCAGTAACAAATAATTAAATACTGGATCGCTGCCATACTGAAGCAGTGAGGTACCGTGCTTCCACAACCAGGATGAAAAATGGCAGTGTTAAATCACTCAAGGTGCAAAATAACCTTGCTTTTGTGCCTTGAGCTTCAAAGATATTATTATTATTATTATTATTATTATTGTTGTTGTTGCTATTGTATTACATATTTTATAGGTAAGTCGTATTGCAGTTGTCATATTATTAATACGGGTAAGTATTAATGTCCTGTTGTGGTACAGTCAGTAAATATCCACATACAGTACATGTGTGTACAGATGGGGCATTTGAAAACAAGCGTTTTTTTGCGGCATGACGCAATTCTTCTCGCTGACTGCTGCGCTATTCTGTGAGTGCGCGCCTTGCAATTTTCATCCAAGTGTTGTACTTCACAGAATTCCCACCAGGTGGCACATGGATGAACTCTGCCAGAGCACATTATATGTATAATCATTCAAAGTCTGCAATGTATAGTATTGTGGCATGGGCGGGGTTTTGATTAGCTACCATCATGCTTTGCGGGAGGGATTGTTTTGTGTTCACCCTATTGGGAAAAGGCGTTTGGGTTAGTGGCTTCGGCCAGGGGTGTGTGTGTGTGTGTGTTAGATGTGTGTTTTATGGATGTTGAATGTGGTGGTTCTGTGTTTACGTGCAGCAAAGAAATAAATTACTCCCAGCCATTTGCATTGGGCAGCAAAGAAGCTCACTCGTCTCTCCAAGTGCCTGCTTAGCGGTGAAAAATGCTACATTTGGTGTCAGAAGTGGGATGGAGAGTAGCAGTGCGGTGAGCGCGACGACAATAATTAAATTCAATTCAATTTTATTTGTATAGCTTTTTTAACAATTGGCATTGTCCCAAAGCAACTTTACACAATCAAAAGAATTATTTAAGTTTGTATGGAATTTGAATGTGTATGAATCAAAATGGTCAGATAGTCCCTGGTGAGCAAGCCGAGGGTGACAGTGGCAAGGAAAAACTCCCTGAGATGGTAGTAGGAAGAAACCTTGAGAGGAACCAGACTCAACAGGGAACCCATCCTCATTTGGGTGAAAACAGATAGCAGGGATTAATCTGCATTCAATTCAATTCAATTCAATTCAATTTTATTTGTATAGCGCTTTTAGCAATTTTCATTGAGATCTCCAACCAGAAGCGGGGCACCAGGATGGGTCGGACAGGTCCGGAGGGCAGATGGCGTCTGGATCACTGGCAGCTCAGGAACGACATGTGTAGCTCGACAGAAAGAGGGGGAGAGAGAGTGGGAGAGAGGGAAGAGAAAGAGCGGTAGAGAGAGCAGAAGAGGAGAGATAACAGTTAGGTCTGGTCACAGTCAAATAATGTATAATGTAAATGTATATTAACTGTAGAGTGCAAGCAGAGACTCCGGCAGTACTAACTATGACAGCATAACTAAAAGGGAGAGCGAGAAGGAAACACAGACATGAGGGCTCCCTGAGATGTAAAGCAATCAATCACCTCACCGTCAACAAACCTGAGTGATCAATGAGAGTGGGGAAGACAGCATCTAAACAAACCAGTTCACCATAATACTCTACGTCCATGAGTCCCCCAGATCTGCTCCTTTACCTATGGCAAATCTATTTATAAAAATGCTTGATTAAAAAATAGGTTTTTAGCCTGGACTTAAACACTGAGACTGTGTCTGAGTCCCGAACACTATTTGGAGGACTATTCCATAACTTTGGGGCTTTGTAAGAAAAAGCTCTGCCCCCAGCTGTAGTTTTCATAATACACGGTACTGACAAGCAGCCTGCATCCTTCGATCGAAGTAGGCGTGGCGGATCACAAGACACCAGCAGTTCGCTCAGATACTGGGTGCGAGACCATTTAATGCTTTATATGTCAAAAGTAGTATTTTAAAATCAATGCCAAATTTCACAGGGAGCCAATAAAGTGAAGATAAGACAAGTGTGATGTACTTGTATCTTCTGGTTCTAGTAAGGACTCTCGCTGCTGCATTCTGGACTAGTTGAAGCTTGTGTATGCACCTAGTTGAACAACCAGACAGTAGGGCATTACAATAATCCTACCTAGAGGTGATAAAAGCATGAACTAGTTTTTCTGCATCATTTAGCGACAATATATTTCTTATCTTGGCAATATTTCTGAGGTGAAAGAATGCTATCCTGGTAATATTATCTACATAAGCTTCAAATGAAAGGCTGGAATCTATAATCACACCGAGGTCTTTTACTGTTGCACTTGATGGAACAGAAAGGGCATCTAAAGTTACAGTGTGATCTAAAATCTTACTTCTAGCTGTATGCGGTCCTATGACTAGAACTTCTGTCGTATCTGGATTAAGCAGAAGGAAGTTAATTAGCATCCAATTTCTTATGTCCTGAACACATTGCTCAACTTTAGTAAGCTGATTTATCTCATCAGGTTTTGCTGAGATGTATAACTGTGTGTCGTCAGCATAACAGTGAAAACTAATACCATGTTTACGGATTATGTTGCCCAGAGGAAGCATGTAAAGGTAAAAAAGCAGTGGGCCTAAAACTTACCCCCTGTGGAACACCAAACTCCACTAGAGAACATGCAGAATAATCACCATTTAAGTCTACATACTGTACTGATACCGATCGGTCAAATAGGATCTGAGCCAGGAGAGGGCTGTACCCTTAATTCCTACTACATTTTCTAATCTGTGAAGAAGAATACTATAAGCAATGGTGTCAAAAGCTGCACTGAGGTCGAGTAACACAAGTATAGTGACACAACCCTGATCAGAGGCCAATAGGAGGTTATTTACTACTTTAACGAGTGCTGTCTCTGTACTGTGATGAGGCCTAAATCCTGACTGATACAGTTCATGTATGTTATTTCTATGTAGATATGAGCATAGCTGCTCCGCTACTATCTTTTCCAGAATCTTAGAGATAAAGGCTAAAGGAGAGTTTAATATTGGCCTGTAATTGGACAGATGACAGGGGTCAAGGTCAGGTTTCTTAATAATCGGTTTAATAACTGCTAATTTAAAAGATTTTGGAACATAACCAATGCTGAGTGAAGAATTAATTGCTGATTAATTATTCTCAACAGGGGTTCTGTTATTGCTGGTATCTGTTTAAGAAAATGTGTCGGTATAGGATCTAATCTACAGGTTGATGAATTTGCAGAAGAGATGAGTGAAATTAGTTCATTCTCTTCAAGGGGAGTAAAGTATTCTAGGTTCTGATCTGACATGGCTAGTTTAACATCTGCATCAATTACATTGTTTGGTTTCAGAGCCTCAATTTTATGCCTAATATTTACAATTTTATTATTAAAAAAGTTCATGAAGTACTCACTATTACACAATGTTGTTGTGGAGATTTCTACAGTGGTCTTATTTCTGGTTAATTTGGCTACAGTATTAAATAAAAATCTAGGAATATTTTTGTGATTTTCTATAAGAGTGGAGAGATACGTTGATCTAGCTACACTAAGAGCTTTTCTATAGTTCAGGATGCTCTCCTTCCATGCTATTTGAAATACTAGTAATTTAGTTTGACGCCATTTACGTCCTAATTTCCAAGCGGTCTGTTTTAAAGAGCGTGTATGATCCATATACCAGGGAGCGAGTTTCTTATCCCTAATAATTTTTCTTTTAACTGGAGCTACATTATCTAAGGTGTAACGAAATGTCGACTCTAAATATTAAAATTGTCGACACTAAATATTCAGTTGCCTGATCGAGTTCTGTGGGGTCAGACGGTGATCTAATCAAAGTTGGTAGTTCTGGGAGATTACTGATAAAACTCTGTGTGGTAGTTGATGTGAATGTACGTTTAAAATGTTAGCGCAGTGCTGTGCGTACGTTGTTACTATGACACACTTGAATTGAGACAAGATAGTGATCTGATATAACTTCAGACAATGGAATTGTAAATAAATTTCTTATACTGTACTTAATCCCAACAATATTAAATTTAAAGTGTGACCTGCTTTATGAGTGGGTCCTACTACACACTGATTTACTCCTACCGAGTCCAGTATGGACATAAATGCTTTACGCACAGGGTCTTCTGGATTCTTAAAATGAATATTAAAATTAATATTAAAATCTCTGGCAATTAACGCTTTGTCTACAGAAACGACTAGGTTTGAAAGGAGATCTGCAAATTTACTAAGAAATTCAGAGTACGGCCCTGGAGGTCTGTAAATGACAATTAGTGGAATCGACTGAGCTGACTTAATATTTGTAGCTACACTTGTTATGTTACTATAGAGAACTTCAAATGAGTTAAATTTGTGTTCGTGTTTTTGTATAGTGGTCAAATTATCATTGTGAATAACTGCGACGCTTCCTCCTACCAGTTAACCGAGCCTGGTGTATGTTAAATCCAGGAGGACTAGCTTCATTTAGAGCCACATACTCGTCTTGTTTAATCCAGGTTTCTGTTAAACATAATATATCAAACTTCTGGTCTGTGATAGTTTTATTAATAATAACTGCTTTAGATGCGAGAGATCTAATATTTAACAGTCCGAGCTTCAGATCAGAGGTGCCGGCTGCGCATTCAGTATGATCCAAGTTTGTGGTGTCTATGTTAATTAAATTACTAAAACAGACTTTCTTAGTCTTTCTACATTTTTGCTTTGCTCGGGAAACAGACACAGTCTCAATATAGTGAACCCTGAGTGACGACTCTATACAGCTAGCAGACGGTTGGCTAGCCTGTCTGTCTGCTCCCTGGCCTGGGCTCTGGATTGTCACCGATTAACTAGGCCTCTTCTGAGACTATGACCTTTACTACAAGGAATGAGAGCAGCACCTTCCCAAGTGGGATGGACACCGTCCCGCCCTAACAGGCCAGCTTTGCCCTCAAAGGTCTTCCAATTATCTATTCAATTCAATTCAATTCAATTCAATTTTATTTGTATAGCGCTTTTAGCAATTTTCATTGCCGCAAAGCAGCTTTACACAGTCAAAACTATGTTACTATGGAGTCCAGGTAGTTATTGAAGACTCAGGTAGACATGTAAGAAGTTCCAGTCATGAACTATCGAACTGTCAAGTCCCCAGAGAAACAGTTGCCAACACCAGTCAAGGCCAGAACCATTTTCTAGGTAGAAAGAATCATTCCCAGACACCAGACGCATCCCAGAGAGACACACGGGGCATCCATGTGACGAGATCTTCAGCCAGAAGCTGGGCACCAGGATGGGTCAGACAGGTCCGGAGGGCAGAGGGAGTCTGGATCACTGGCAGCTCAGGAACGACATGTGTAGCTCGACAGAGAGAGAGAGAAAGAGTGAAAGGGGGAGACAGGAGGAGAGAGGAAAAAGAAAGAGGGGGGGAAAGAGAAGAAGAGGAGAGATGGCAGTTAGGTATGGTCACAGTCACACAATGTATAATGTGAATGTATATTAACTGTAGAGTGCAAGCAGAGACTCCGGCAGGACTAACTATGACAGCATAACTAAAAGGGAGAGCCAGAAGGAAACACAAACATGAGGGCTTCCTGACATGTAAAGCAAACAATCACCTCACCGTCAGCAAACCTGAGTGATCAATGAGAGTGAGGAAGACAGCATCCAAACATACCAGTTCACCATAATACTCTACGTCCATGAGTCCCCCAGATCTGCTCCTTTACCTATGGCAAATCTATTTATAAAAATGCTTGGCTAAATAAATAGGTTTTTAGCCTGGACTTAAACACTGAGACTGTGTCTGAGTCCCGAACACTATTTGGAAGACTATTCCATAACTTTGGGGCTTTGTAAGAAAAAGCTCTGCCCCCAGCTGTATTTTTCATAATACGCGGTACTGACAAGCAGCCTGCATCCTTTGATCGAAGTAGGCGTGGCGGATCGTAAGACACTAGTAGTTCGCTCAGGTACTGCGGCGCGAGACCATTAAATGCTTTATATGTCAAGAGTAGTATTTTAAAATCAATGCGAAATTTCACAGGGAGCCAATGGAGTGAAGATAAGATAGGGGTAATGTGCTCATATCTTCTGGTTCTGGTGAGGACTCTCGCTGCTGCATTTTGGACTAGCTGAAGCTTATTTATGCATCTAACTGAACAACCAGACAGTAAGGCATTACAATAGTCCAACCTAGAGGTGATAAAAGCATGAACTAGTTTTTCTGCGTCATTTAGCGACAATAAATTTCTTATTCTGGCAATATTTCTGAGGTGAAAAAAAGCTATCCTGGTAGTATTATCTACATGTGCTTCAAATGAAAGGCTGGAATCAATAATCACACCAAGGTCTTTTACTGTTGCATTTAATGGAACAGAAAGGCCATCTAAAGTTACGGTGTGATCTAAAATTTTACTCCTAGCTGTATGCGGTCCTATGACTAGAACTTCTGTCTTATCCGGATTTAGCAGAAGGAAGTTAATTAGCATCCAATTTCTTATGTCCTGCACACATTGCTCAATTTTAGTAAGCTGTTTTTTCTCGTCAGGTTTTGCTGAGACATATAACTGTGTATCGTCAGCATAACAATGAAAACTAATACCATGCTTACGGATTATGTTGCCCAGAGGAAGCATGTAAAGGGAAAAAAGCAGTGGACCTAAAACTGAACCCTGCGGAACGCCAAACTCCACTAGAGAACATGCAGAATAATCACCATTTAAGTCTACATACTGATAACGATGGGTCAGATAGGATCTGAGCCAGGAGAGGGCTGTACCCTTAATTCCCACTACATTTTCTAATCTGTGAAGAAGAATAACGTGATCAACGGTGTCAAAAGCTGCACTGAGGTCAAGTAGTACAAGCATAGTTACACAACCCTGATCAGAGGCCAATAGAATGTCATTTACTACTTTAACGAGCGCTGTCTCTGTACTGTGATGAGGCCTAAATCCTGACTGATACAGTTCATGTATGCCATTTCTATGTATATATGAGCATAGCTGCTCCGCTACTATCTTTTCCAGAATCTTAGAGATAAAGGGGAGGTTTGATATTGGTCTGTAACTAGACAGCTGACAGGGGTCGAGGTCAGGTTTCTTAATTATTGGTTTGATAACTGCTAATTTAAAAGATTTTGGAACATATCCAATGCTGAGTGAAGAATTAATTATTCTCAACAGGGGTTCTACTATTGCTGGTACTATCTGTTTAAGAAAATGTGTCGGTACAGGATCTAATATACAGGTTGATGAATTTGAAGAAGAGATGAGTGAAATTAGTTCATTCTCTTCAAGGGGAGTAAAGTATTCTAGGTTCTGATCTGACATGGCTAGATTAACATCTGCATCAATTACATTGTTCGGTTTCAAAACCTCAATTTTATGCCTAATATTTACAATTTTATTATTAAAAAAGTTCATGAAGTCCTCACTATTGCATGATGTTGTTGTGGAGATTTCTGCAGTGGTCTTAATTCTGGTTAATTTGGCTACAGCATTAAATAAGAATCTAGGATTATTTTTGTTATTTTCTATAAGAGTGGAGAGATATGTTGATCTAGCTACACTAAGAGCTTTTCTATAGTTCAGGATGCTCTCCTTCCATGCTATTTGAAATACTAGTAATTTAGTTTGACGCCATTTACGTTCTAATTTCCGAGCGGTCTGTTTTAAAGTGCGCGTGTGATCGTTATACCAGGGAGCAAGTTTCTTATCTCTAATAATTTTTCTTTTGACTGGAGCTACATTATCTAAGGTATAGCGAAATGTCGACTCTAAATATTCAGTCGCCTGATCGAGTTCTGTGGGGTGAGACGGCGATCTAATCGAAGTTGGGAACTCTGGGAGATTACTGATAAAACTCTGTTTGGTAGTTGATGTGAATGTACGTTTCATACGGTAGCGCGGCGCTGTGTGTACATTATTATTGTGACACACTTGAATTGAGACAAGATAGTGATCTGAGATAACTTCAGATAGTGGTATTGTGAATAAATTTCTTATACTTAATCCAAATAATATTATTAAATCTAAAGTGTGACCTGCTTTATGAGTGGGTTCTACTACATACTGATTTACTCCTACCGAGTCCAGTATAGACATAAATGCAGTTCTTAGAGGGTCTTCTGGGTTTTCAAAATGAATATTAAAATCTCCAGCAATTAGCACTTTGTCTACAGAAACGACTAGATTTGAAAGGAAATCTGCAAATTCACTAAGAAATTCCGAGTACGGCCCTGGAGGTCTGTAAATGACAATTAGCGGGATCGACTGAGCTGACTTAATATAGTTAAATACACTTATGTTACTATAAAGAATTTCAAATGAATTAAATTTGTGTCCGTGTTTTTGTACAATAGTCAAATTATCATTGTGAATAACTGCGACGCCTCCTCCTCTACCAGTTAACCGAGGCTGGTGTATGTAGCTGTATCCAGGAGGACTAGCTTCATTTAGAGCTACATACTCGTCCTGTTTAATCCAAGTTTCTGTTAAACAGAGTATATCAAACTCCTGATCTGTGATAATTTCATTAACTATAACTGCTTTAGATGCGAGAGATCTAATATTTAACAGTCCTAGCTTCAGATCAGAGGTGCCGGCTGCGCATTCAGTCTGATCCAAGTTTGTAGTCTTTATGTTAATTAAATTACTAAAACAGACTTTCTGAGTCTTTCTAAATTTGATTTTAGATCGGGGAACAGACACAGTCTCAATAGAGTGAACCCTGAGTGACGACTCTATGCAGCTAGCAGACGGTTGGGTTAGCCTGTCTGTCTGCTCCCTGGCCTGGGCTCTGGATTGTCACAGATTAACTAGGCCTTTTCTAAGACTATGAGCTATACTACAAGAAATGAGAGCAGCACCTTCCCGAGTGGGATGGACACCGTCCCGCCCTAACAGGCCAGCTTTGCCCTCAAAGGTCTTCCAATTATCAATGAAGCCCACGTTGTTTTCGGAGCACCACCTGGACATCCAGCGGTTCAGCGACCATAACCTGCTGTAAGTTATGTCACCACGTCTCATTGGGATGGGACCAGAGCATACTACTCCATTAGACATCGCCTTTGCTAATTTAAACACCTCTATAAAGTTATTCTTACTAACCTCTGACTGACGAAGGCGTATATCGTTAGCTCCAGCATGTACTACTATCTTGGAGAACCTGTGCTGTCCTAGAGCCCTAAGATTACCTGCTATGTCCGGTGCTCTGGCTCCCGGGATACACCTAACCACTGCCGCTGGCGCCCCTAAAGGTCTAGCTAATTTCACGTGTCTCATTATAGAGTCTCCTATAACCAGAGCTCTTTCAGGTTTCTCAGCGGGTGCATCACTGAGGAGAGCAAACCTGTTGGACACGTGAAGCGCAGAAGAGGTGTGCTCCGGTGGGCTAGCCTTAGCGTTAGCTTTGGCTGAACGAGTATGCCGCCGAGTCGTCACCCACTCGCCCCGCTGTGAGGGCTCTAATGCCGGAGTCGGGGGCTGGTTATCTCCGCCTGTGGCACCCAGACTGTCCGCTACAGAAATAACACTGCTTTCACACTCTCTAACCCTCTCTAAAGTCTGGATGCGCTCCTCTAACGCTGATATCTTCTCCGTCAGAGTGCTCACTAACACACACCTATCACAAATAAAATTATTACTAACGACGGAGGAAGAATGTCTAAACATCCTGCACTCTACACACTGAACAAGCTGAATATTGGACATGATAACGTACCTGAGTCGGAGTTGTTTGGAGCTGAATTCCGTTTGTTGTTTTTAGACAAAGAAACTCGCGCGTTCTCCAAAAAGCGCAGAAAAAGGCGAAGCCAAATAGTGTGAGATGTAAAAAACTAGTTGCTATTAATATTATTATTGTATAAATGAAAAAAAAAGTATGTAATTTAAACGCTAACACAAACGCAAACTTTCGCGGCAACGATACGAAAACAGGAAGCTACGTCAGCCAGACAGGAAGCCCAGTGTGCTCGGTGTGCCAGGTGATGAGACAGAGACAGGAAGCATCTATGAAGCCCACGTTGTTTTTGGAGCACCACCTGGACATCCAGCGGTTCAGCGACCATAACCTGCTGTAAGCTATGTCGCCACGTCTCATTGGGATGGGACCAGAGCATATTACGTCATCGGACATCGCCTTCGCTTGTTTAAACACCTCTGTAAAGTTATTCTTGCTAACCTCTGACTGACGAAGGCATATATCATTAGCTCCAGCATGTACCACTATCTTAGAGAACCTGTGCTGTCCTAGAGCCCTAAGATTACCTGCTATGTCTGGTGCTCTGGCTCCTGGGATACACCTAACCACTGCCGCTGGCGCCCCTAAAGGCCTGGCTAATTTCACATGTCTCAGTATAGAGTCTCCTATAACCAGAGCTCTACACAAACATAACCATTCTGATTGGGTAACCACTGTACTCAAAACACCTTGACTGACTCATTGCAGCATCTCCATAAATTTGCTGAATCATGTTAAATGTCCCTGAGGCAGATTTGCCCAGTTTCACATGGAATTTCAAATTCACTTCTTGCTCTATTATTATGAGCATGTGTAGTCTAATCTACTGTGTTTCTAAAAGCCATAACCAAAGTATTTAGTATTTTCTCTTCAATTCCAGCAAGTCACTTATTTATTCATTTATTTTAAATACATTAAAGCTCAAGTAAACTATACAATTCATTCCATTTTGTTGTAAATACAATTAATTACATTTTGAATTCCTGTTTTAATTGTGTGGATGCAGGTGAGGACACAACTGCATTTCAACTACCTTTTTAAATTTGGTAAACTAAAACATGCAAAACCAAACTCAGCATGCATAAAGGGTCAGGTGATCAACCAACAGCCTAAACTACGCAAGGCAAGAATTTTTATATGCTGTTTTTATGTTTTATCTTTTATGCTGTAGCAGTAATTGTGGATAAATGTGAAATAGTCTGTGGTGAGCTGTAGTCTGTGACAGCCATGTTTGTAGACTGCTGTATGCTGGAAAGTGTAAAGTTGTTTGTAAGACATTTTAATTTGTTCTATTCTATTCTATTCTATTTACTTCCAACAAGCCACTGTCTTATTATATTTTAGGTTGGCAAAAATCTATTTAATCATTTTTCAAACAGTATAATAAAGTCAGATTATATTTTATTATGAGAGTAGTTAATAGTATTTTGAATTAATGTTTGCTTTTCATGTTGTAGTCTCTATTTTTCTTACTTTTACTTTTGTTCAGCTGCAAGGCGTGGCTGCCATAAACAAATTACACTCTTGCTTTCTCAGTGTAGTTCTTAGATTCGGTTTCTCTTTTCTTGGCTTCCTCAACAACGACATATCCCCAGGTAAAGCCATTCAGTCATATTCTAGATTACGAAGCCAGGGTCTAAATATAAACTTAAATTAATAATTTGTTGACATACAACAATAAAATAGAAGAATTACATTTTTAGTCTGAGCAACTGTTTTGTGTTATGCAGAACTGGTATATTATAAATATATCTTTCAATATATATCTGTCCTGTTATTGTACTGAGTAGAAGGATGAGCAGCAAGCAAATGCTTCAGTTGGAACTGCTAACCTCCGAGCAGTTGTTTTTTTTTTTTCACCGCAAGAAAACTGAGATGTCTTGTATAGAAGAACCACAAATCTTCCTTAACCAGCTTCGGGACTGCTTTCTAGTACGTGAGGATCTCTACCAGGCAAGAGATGCTTATTTTACTTCTATTTTAAGATTTTATTTTGATCATTTAGCATCTATTTAATATAATGGCATGTTTAAAGTGTGCAAAGTGTGTGTAAAGAGTGCGTGGTACTCATAATGATTTGTCAATATTTAATTTGATAAAAGTTTGCATCAACTAAAATTCTATAATTCTTTGTTTCAGGAAAAATAAACTACATTTCTAGTTATCATTTACTAATATTATCTACATAAATGTATCTTTGTAACAAAAAAGGTAGAAAACCAAACTTTTTTTTTTTTTTGGATTGGCAACAATTGATAGACAATAGTTATTATCTTAATAAGGTAATTGCTTTAATGAATTGCTAGAATCTAAGCATTTTTTTTTTTACTTAAATTTCCAAGATTCAGAGGTGGTGGTTATGTGGACAAACATTTGAACAGTGGATTTTCAAACACAAAGCTGACACATGACTATGAATGATTAATGCACCATTACTTACATGTCCATATTAACTGTGCTGCTTGCAATGTTACGATCTTTTGCTACATCCATTTGTCAGTACAATTGAGTTGTAAAGAAAGCTTCACAAAATAAACATTTTGGTGAAACTATTAGCTGGGAACCCTCAACACCTAAATGAGGCCCCATCTCGCCATCACTATTAAGGACTAGAGCAAATGATAACACACAAGATATGTGAACAAAACAATCTCACAAGAACAGATATGAGCAGACCCAATAGAACGAACACACAACCACACACAAACTATATAAAACAGAATGAAATAGAAAGGAGCAAGTGTGACCAAGTTACCAGAGGAACTCCATCACACTCTTACACTTTACTTAAAACTGCACAAATGTGTATCTAACACTAATTTTTATGCAGAAATGTTTTTAAACAATGTTTTATGCATCTTTTCTTATTCCCTTTTTTTTGTATGTTTTGTATGACTGTGCTAGAGAATGAGTTCTATTCCATTCTATTTTCCATATATTTCCATATATCACCACTGGTCATTAATAAAAATTTATGTTGCTTTCTATACAGGTTTCTTTTACAGGTTCTGTAAAATTAAATATTTATCAATTTGTCACGTATAATTGGAAATAGTAAATGGTTTTGGACATAATATAGACATGAAAGACATACAGTATATACAAACATTTGTACTAAAGATAATATGGAGATTCATTACATGTAAAGTGAAATATTTCAAAAGTTAATTTCATTTTTTATGATTATGGCTTAAAGCTCGTGAAAATCAAAAGTTCAATATCTCAAAATATTTGAATATTTAATTCTGAGTTTGCATAAATTGCTATTCTGTACACATGTTGGGAAGACTGTCCAGAAGATGATCATCAACACCCTCCACAAGGAGAGTAAGTCTTAGAAGATGCTGTATTGAAACATATTGTAGCGTTTTTACGCCGGAAAGAATGCTGGAGAGACGAGTGAGCTTATTTGCTGCCCAATGCAATGGCTGGGAGTACTTTATTAGGCACACAGCAGGTATGGCATGAGCAGCACCTTCACTCAAGAGCCTACATCCAATTCAGCGTCAGCCTGAACTGGAGCACATTTCACACGTCACACCCCCACACACACAACCAGGGCCGAAGCCACTAACCGAAACACCTTTCCCCAACATGGTGAACACACCGACATCCCCGCAAGGCATGCTGGTCGTCAGCCGCCGCCCCGCCCACGCCACAATATTTATGAAAATTTGAGTCGAGTTTTGGTGGTCGATGCAAAAGCATCTCTTCCTACCAAACAAAAGGATGCAAAAGGATAACTGCAGACTTAAAATGATAACCAAGCAAAGTGAATTCAAGAACTTGGGAGAGCTTTACAAGGAGTGAAGTGAGGCTTGAGTCAGTAGATTAAGAGCCACCATGCACATTCTTCAGGAAATGGGCTACAACTGTTATGATTCTAGAATCATGCCACTCTTGAACCAGAGACAAATTCAGAGATATCTTACCTGGGCTAAGAAAAAAAAAAAAAACCTGCTCAGTGGTCCAAAGTAATCTTTTAAGATGGAAATAAACTTAGCATTTCATTTCATGGAAATCAATGCCCCAGAGTCTCAAGGAATGATGAAGAGACACATTATCCAAGTTGCTTAAAGTCCAATGTAAAGTTTCCAGAGTTGGTGATGATTTGGGTGCCTGGTCTCTGCTGGTGTTTGTCCACTGTGTTTTATTAAGTTCAAGGTCAGCACTACCGGCAGAGTTTAGAGCTCTTCAAGCATCCCTCGGCTGACAAGCCTTATGGAGATGCCGATTTCCTATTTTAGACAAAACTACCACTAAATAGTTTGCTGACCATGATATCACAGTGCTTGAATGGCCAGCAGAGTCTGAAAAGATTTGCTGTGGGCTATTGTCAAAAAGAAAATAAGAAACACCTGACCCAACAATACCTAGTCTTCAATAATGCCTCAGGTTTTTCATGTTTTTGTGCTATGTTTTCATATTAAGAAGAAATCTTGCAAATCAGCAAATGCATGTTGAGCGTCAGCTGCGTGTTCTTATATACTGCCTATAACACAGGGTTTTGCCATGTGAATATAAACTGATCAGCCATAATGTTAAAACCCAATACATTTAGCCAAATATTCTGTAGGTTCCCTTTGTGCCACCAAAACAGCGCCGGTCCCTTAAAGTATTACTCCAAAGGGCCTCTGAAGGTGTGCTGTGGCACCAGGACATTATCAGCAGATACTTTAAGTGCTGTATGGTGGGGCCTCCCTAGATTGGACTTGTTTATCAAGCACTTGCCACTTTCCATGTTCAAATGAATTGAGATCTGGAGAATTTGAAGGACAGGTTGAACTCTTTGCCTGCTAAGCCCTATATGTTGCAAACTGTGATGCACTGGGTGTTCTGATAGCTTTCTATCATAGCCAGCATTGACTTTTTTATTCACCTACTTGTGCTCCATTAACTTTTCTGTGGGATTGGACTGGATCGGCTAGCCTTTGGTTCCTATGGGCATGGGTGAGCCTTGGGTGCCCAGGATCCTGTAACCAGTTTACTTGTATATACTGTAAAATTACTTCTGAGAACTTCTAGATGTGTTAGATCATCTCTCTTTCTCTCTCTCTCTCTCTCTCTCTCTCTCTTTCATTCTCTAGAAGGTAACAAAGGCAAGGTCTAAAAAGACAAAGCAGAAGACTTTGTATGAGATTTTGGACTTTGTGGAGAGAGAGCTTGGGCAGTGTATGAATTTGTTTTGGAGTACTGTTTTTCAAGATCACATCCTGCAGCAATATCCTCTCTTTCGCTTGTACCAAGCCAGCCTTTTGGAAGGTCAGTCTCTTTATTTTACATACAGTACAGGGTTTTATCATGTCAAATTATATGTTTGATATTGGATTAATTCATATTAGGGTTCACTGGGTAATTTTAAAATGTTTTACTCATTTACATTTACGACATTGACAGAATGAGTTATGATACATTTGATCAAAAGGTAAAAAGCTCCCTTGATGCAATCAGTCGCAAAACTGGAAAGGTCTGTATAGTATGAAAAAACACACAGGGCATACTTTTTATTTATTATATATAAGGCAGCTAATTAGCATAGACCACAGACACATTCAAATAACATGGACAAGAAAGAACAAACTGTGAATATTCAAAGATGAGCCCTTTAAGGATCATTTACTGTAGGTTTTGAATATCTATAAATCAAGCCTTTTTGTTTTTTTATCTAGAGCAAAAGAACACTGAGCAAAAGAAGAAATTGAAGAGAAAGAAACATGCTGATGAAACAGATGATCTTGAACCAGGTCCTTCTTCTGGATCTCTCTTCAACCTAATGCAACCAGTCAAAATGCCAAAGATGCCAAAGATGCCAAAGATAGAGTGACCACACTGGGCTAAATAAGCTTAATTGTAAGACTTCATGGATTTTTTTTTATTATTATTATTGTAATTTATCATATATTTTTCTTAGCTTAATTGTTAGGATTAAAAACATAACATATAACTTGTGTACAGTGTTGGATGTAAGGTGTTACAAAGTTACAAAGAGTACTTGGATTACTTTTTTGATGTAACAAGTAATGTAATACGTTAGGTCCTCCATTTAAGTACTCAGTTATTTAGTTATATTTTACTGTAATCCATTATTTAGACAATTTATTTAATCTGTGAGCCAGACAGCAGCGATTCGGTTAGTGTGTAAAAGTCGTCCTACAAGCCCCACCCCTAATAACCTGCTAATAACCCCCCCCCCCCCCCCTCCCCGTTATTCCTGCTGTTATACCCCTATCTCACCTATGCGGTTTGACCCGCAGTAAGAAGGTGTGTTAGGCACTGTGACCGTCTGACATTCCGCAAAGTTCTGCAAGGTCAGCAAGCTTCCGCAAGGACTAACGCACAGAAAGATGGAAACGTAATCACAGCGCCAAAATTCGCGGTGAATCATGATGAACCTTACTTACGGCCACTGCGCGAAACTGTGTAGGTGAGATTGGGGTATTGGTAGGTGAGATAGGGGTATTAGTAGTTAACAGATTAATGGCCAAACTTCACTGAGTGATGATGGTAGAAAAAGGTCATGAGTAAAACAACATGCATGCAGGAATCAAAGGAGTTTTCATTTTCTGCAATGGAAAAGTACTCTAACTAGTTACTTTTATCAGAAAGTAATAATAGTAGTAGTAATACTTTTTAATGACAGTAATTTTTGTAATTAGTTACTTTAAAAGGTAACGTCCCCCAACACTGCTTGTGCACCAAATAAGATAAACACATTGCTAAATAAATAAATTATTGTTACATAAAAATGTTTAATGTTTGGTCTGTAATTTTATTTCAGTAATTTCGATCAGATTCAAATGTTGATGCCTATAATAAAAATTATGGACGAAAGAATATAAAAAAATAGTTTTGCCATACGTGGTGTAAGCATATTTTAATTAAATATACTTGTGCATGCAGCAATAACTAATAAAATATTAATGTTAGGCAAATCTTATAGAGGTGAGGTGAGGATAACAGAGTTAAGGCAAGGACAATGTGACGTCACAGTAACAAGGTCAACATCATCAGTATGTACCCAACAAACCTTGGCTTTGCAGCCATCTTAGATATGAGATGCACATGATGTCGTAGTAACCTAGACACGACACGAGCTCAGCAGATCAGCAGATCTTAACTGTGATGTAACAGGCATTGGATACACGTGCAACATGGCAAATTAAAGAGACACAGACAAATAGCCAAAAGACACACACTCATTTATATGAATAATAAATTTAATAAGAGTAGACACAAAAATAAAATAGTATGTGCATCTACATAGTAAGAAATATAAAAATACAAAAGTTTAAGGCCCAAAATAAAAAGTACAAAAATATAGGGGGCCTGGGTAAGCATCAATAGCATAATGAAATGCATAAAAAGTCAAGTATTTGACCTCCTTTGAGGCAGGACAACACCAATTTGAAGATCAGTGAGAGGAACAAAAACAGAAATACCGCGATTTAGATTTGGCACAGGCGCTGGAGTAAAATCAGTTTGGGTGCCAACACTTACGTGACAAACAGGTTTTAGGACCGACGGAGCCTAGGTACTAGACTCTGGTCGTACGGGCCTAAAAGAAAATGGATAAGGGCTATCCACACGCGGTCTTTTAGAAGGACCTGGTTTGGAGTCATCCTTCCTGAAATAAGTAAGCCCTTTCTCCTCTAGAAGCTGCATCAGCGATCCAGATGACTCGGGCTCATCCTCAACAAAACACACTGAGGCCCGGTTCATGACAGGTTCAGTAGGAGTGTAGTCAGTAGGACTGTGAGCCGGACTGTCCTTGCTGCCCCAGTCATCCAAAGGGATGTGGTGATCATTGGAGTAATTGCGAATAGCTATAAAAAATATAATAAAATGCGTAAATACAACAAAATTGACAAAATAAGATAAATAGTTAAAAGAATGTAAAGGAGATGCTTACACATGGCCTGTCTCTTAAAAACTGTAGAGTAAACCGGAAGCACCAAGAATTTATAGTAAATGTAAGCGCCACCCCATATTTTTAAAGTTGAACAAGAAAAGTGAAAAGATAATGGAAATTTATTCATAAGAAAAATAAGTTATAGTGGAAAATAATATCAGCAGGAGGTGGAGTCAGATGACGAGGTATATGTCAAATGTAATTTTAATGGGTAAAAAATGTTTGACAAAAAATAAAAAAAATTGTACAAAGGAGGGGGCTAGGTGAGCACCCCCGCCCCTTGAACATTGTATAAAAGAGGCACCTACAGTATGTCACAGTCAAATCAGTTTGTCTTTGGTGATGCTTGGAATCATATCCTAGGCATTTTCAAGGCTGGCTCACTTTGTTTTATTGCTGCAATAAAACTTGGTCCTCACTTTACCCAGATCTGCACGGAGTCCGGAGTCTTTCTTTGATTTCTTTTACTAAAGTTACAGTATTTAGTTAATGTTTTAAATTAGGGCAACTTCGATGTGGGGAGAATAAAAAATCCACCACAATGGAAAATAAAGTATGTAAAATGACTTCATGTACATGGGACAGTTATAAAATTTACACATTTTCTATGAGGCATATAGATACATTAGTTTTCTTGGCCAAACGTTGAAAAGAGCTTATTTGTAGAGTGTATGTGTGTGTTATGATTCGTTACAAAGAATGGACGCAAATGCAGGTTTGGAGCAGACGAGTTCTTAGTTTTATTTACAAACAGAAAGAATTTCTACCCAAGGAAAGTCACTTGTAGAAAACCAAAACAAAAAAAGGGGGAACAAAAGGAAGAGTCTTGCAATTTCCTCCTGCAGAGTTTTCAGAACTAGAACAATGCTCACGACTTGCGCGATGTTCACTCCTGGGAAACAGGTAAACAACTCGTTATGCTCCACGTGAGGACAACACATACACTGTACTATAACGGTGTACGAACAGGGAGCTACGGGGTCAGCTGGTATAAATAGGGTAGCACATGAGGGAGACACAGGTGAATCTAATTTAATGCTACTGTGAGACACATACACACATAGACACACTAGGGGGAAACAAAGAGGAGGGATTGCACCATGAAATGGCCCAATCCCGCAACCTGTACAACACTCATTAATTGCTAAAGCATTTTCTTTTCCAAAAATTCAATATTACCAGACAACTAAACAATTACTGGAGGAATTGGGAAGTAGGATACAATGGTGCACCAATTTTCCTGGGAAAACACTGAAAATGGCTTCTTTCTAGCCCTTGTGGTTACAAAGATATGATTATGTGCATTCAGAAAGTATTCAGATACCTTTCACTTTTTTATATTTTTATCATTAATTTACACTCAGTACCCAGTAATGACAACGTAAAAGGAAAATTTTTAGAAATTTTCATAATAATAAAAAAAAAAAGATAACGCTTAAATATTGCATGTGCTTATTGTAAGTATTCAAACCCTTCGCAACAACTGTCAAGGGCGAGACTGAACAGGATGGAACCCAATTGCAGAAAAGCAGATTTCTTTGTAGTTTTATTAAAACACTGATGCAAGAAGAGTAATGCAAAGATGTTCTTGTAGAGTTAGTATGGGACGGGAGCTCTGGAATAAATGGGGGAAATCCCCTATGGTGCGATGGAAGGTGGAGCAATGACGTAGGTGGAATTCTGCATACCTGGAAGTGACATGTGTTGGGGAATCCCCTTGGGTTGAATGGCAAGGTTTTGAGCGAAGACGAAACAGCACAATAGCCAGCCCAGTGTTGAGCTCCTTCACAAACAGAGGAGGAAAATCCAGTGCACAGAGCAAGTGCCCTTTAATCAGAAAAGGCTGAAGACTATCCTCCGTGTCCTGTGACGCCAGCCAACATATCCTTTTGAACTGCTCGCTCATGCATTGTTGGGAGCATTGAAACACAGTTTGGTTTTTTTTCTTAACCCAGCTGCTGGGTAAATATTGGACCAACTACATGATGGGTTAATTTAACCCAGCAAAATGGATTATTTGTTTAACCCAGCAAGATGGGTTAAATGGGTCGTATTTAACTATAATGCTGGGTTAATTCTACCAAAAGAATTGGTCAAATGTTCTACCCAGATGTTGGTTCATTTTAACTGGAATGTTGGGTTAATTCTACCTCACAAATAGGTTATTATTATTTTCATGTTTTACAGTGAATAAGTTTAAAAAATAATAAAAAAATCTACCCATGTCTATTAAACAGTTAAAATTAATATACTGGTCTATTACAAAAAAAAACTTCCAAGTTTTGCAAACCATACATATATGCAATAAACAACATCCTATTAAATGTTTGAAGAAAAAAAAAATTTTTTTTTTTAAATCATCCACAGCTTTTACAGGATCTCTGTGACTTCAGATATCTTTTCTGCAGAACAAAACTACCCAGCCCTGGTCCCGTTTTAACATGCAAACACTGTCTATGACTTTTCAAGTAGGCCTCCATATTTCATAGCAACATTACAAAAAGTTCTATACAGGTGCACACTACTTTAAATAGTTAATGTCAAAAATATAAAATGCCTTGAAGCACACATCAACCACCCCAAGTAGTGTGCATTGCTCCAGAGCCTGTCCCACCAGAATGACGAATGCTTGAGAGCAGCGCTGGTCATTATCTCCCAACGTCAGGATGTACAGTACAGTAGGGGTACGGCCTTGACACTTCAGCCTGCTGGAGGTATTCCAACCTGTTGGTTCCAACCTTAGAAAGAAAGAAATGAAGAAAGTAAAAATTTGTTGTATAGCAAAGATTAAACTGAATAAGACTATTAATTTAGTGTGTAATAGGATTGATACTAAATAAAAAATGACAAAGCTGTCCATTAAGATAGGGTATAGGTAACTGTAAAGTTTTTAAAGTTGTGTAGCAGAAGAAGCGAGTTGCTCGGTCTGTCCGCTGAGCTTTGGTAAGCTTTTCTGGTGCCAGGAGAGACTCAGTCAAACAAGCGCACACACATGTTGTGTGTCAAAAAGGTCTCTGGTTATTAACAGCAAAAGATGGGTTTTTATATGTTTGACCAAATTGACCAAATGTCTGTGGCATTATGTGTGTGACATACGTTACTACAAAGAACATGAACCATTGTAAATGTCCTGGTGAGATCCTGAAGAATCAAAGAAAAGAAAGATAGAGAGTTGCCCATCCAGAGATGGATCGCAAGATGTTGGCTCGAGTTAGGGGGAAAGGGGGAAGGAGACAGACAGAGGGAGGGAGGAAGAGAGAGAGAGAGAGACATAAAAAGAATTTGGAATGGTAAGTGTGGGAGGGTTCGCACTTTAAGAACAGATGCAAGAGGAGACAGGAAGATAGCAGCAGGAAAGATTTAACACGTTAATATCAGATATATGAGGAAGACAGCAAGAGAGTAGAAATATCTCCTTTATATATGTATATATAAAACAATTCTAACAGTAACCTGAAACAAAAACATGGAGACAGCTACTACCAAAAATAAAACAACAAAATAAGCATGGCTTTTAGGATAAAGCTCCTAAATATTATTATTAATTTTTTTTAGTCAGACTAGTTAATCTTGTGGTCTACATTGATTTTAAGCTAATTACAGAGGAAATGCATCGTCATAGCTGGTGTCATTCTGGCACATAACAATCACCCTAATATTAATACTTCCATCCAGTAGTTACCAGTTCAGCTGTGGTACTTTTTCCTGTAGTTGGTGCGTTGACTGATAGTTAATTTAGCCTGAGTCACAAACAGCTTTGGTTAAAGAGGGCTACCTGGTTAGCTTACTGCAATTACTGGCGATACATTAGCATACTTGCCAAAGGGGGAAAGGTGTAAAATAACCAAGGGAGAAATTATAACTCGGGAGAAATCCGGGAGAAAATTGACCGCAGAGTAAATTACTAGCTAGTGAAAAACGGGAGGGTTAGCAGGTGTGTATATTTGTGAGAGGGTCAGTGTTTTGTAACACCACAGCATTTTATTGTCTCAAACAGTGAGATTAATAAAGTTCTAATGTTAATGTGGTTGCTAACGCTAGTAACCTAACTAAATGCTAGCGTCATGCTAATACTACAGTTACAGTTTCGTCACCCTGCAAACATTCTACAGAGAAAGATAAAAAGTTCAGACATCTTATCCGTTTCTTTCACACACAGGTGGGGTTCTTTGGCTAACTATAGCAGCTATTGTCAGCTAAATTATCTTACCTCAGACCAGCCTGAAAGTTTAAGTGTAACCTTAACACGGTAACAGTAATAAATGTTATATATAGTAATAATTTTCAGTCATATGTGACTTAGGTGAGTGAACATGTGTATACAGACCTTGTATTTAACGTCATTTTCCCATAAATGAACCGTCATCAGCGGTGTGGGAGCTGAAGAGAGACACGAAGCTCTGACTGACAGCCGCTGAATCCACCGGTGAACTCTGGGGGAGGAGCCAATCAAACTTCAACCCAGCAGCTGGGTTACACAAAAACTACCCAACTCTCTGTAAATAACCCAGAAAACTGACCCAACAGAGGCAACCCAGCGCTTGGGTAGAAAAAACAACCCAGCGTTTTTTAGAGTGTAACAAAACACCTTTTGTAGTAAGACAAAAACAGCAACAAAATTTTAAGTTTAATAGTGCAAATTGTAACTGTTACGACCTTTGATGGAAGTTTTTGTCTAGGAATTTAAAAAGGAGTAACATTGAGATGACCAGAGGAAAAAGCTTAGCATGTGGCAAGAGAAACATGAGACACTCAAATTAGCGCCGCAAAAGGTTTATTGCTCCCATTAAATGAATATTAACAAACATTGAAAACACAAATAATAAACAACAATAAATTAGATAATCAAGACAAACGGGAGAGGGAACGAGAAGTGGCGCTACAAACTCAAAGAAATAAACATAACAAAGAGAATCCCCACTATCTCCTCCCAATCCTCTAAATAAACAAACAAAAATGTGAAACAAAAGGTCTTCAGCGCCAATGCGCCCTGAACTTACTCTAACTAAAAACACAAAAGTACATAGTTAGCGCACTTCGCTATACTAGTGTGTCTAATACATAAAGAAAACTCCCGCGTGCAAGGTATGTATGTCACGTGACTTACTAGGCTGTTCCACGTCTCCGTTGTCTGAAAAACGGCAGTTAGTTTAAGTGGAGCTTAAGCGGGCTAAAAGTATCGAAAGCACTCATTTGACAAGAACACCGATGTCACCAGAGACAACGTTACACGGATCATTTTAACCACAAGCGATTAAAGTAGTAGCAGAAACGGATAAAATAACACAACGCAACACACGCAACACAACAGCGACACGCCAAGTCAAGCAGCCTCCATCTTCCCGTTGCCGCTTCCGTTTTAAGGCATCAGAACAGATCACCATTGGCGGAGACCACACGACGTCACAAGTGACCAACGATGATTGACAGGGAGAACCACCAATAGTGTCCTGAAGTAGGCGGCACCTAGAAGCGCTAAAAAGAACATAGAACACACACACAAGGGAAAAACAGTGTACGGTTCGTAACACTCCCCCACTTAAGAATAAACTCTTTTGGAAAAAACAAAAAAGTTTATACTCTTGAAAGAGCATCCGCTAAGACATTTTCAACGCCCCTCTTGTGTCTGATATCTAAATTGTAACTCTGCAGAAAGAGTGACCAGCGCGTCAATCTCTGATTATGATTGTACAACTTTGAAAGAAATGTCAAAGGACTGTGATCCGTAAAAACTACCAAAGGTTGCACACTACATCCAACATAAACCTCAAAATGCTGTAATGCAAAAATTAGAGCAAGCGTCTCCTTTTCAATGACTGAATAGTTTAACTGATTCTTGTTAAACTTCCTAGAGAAATAACTTACTGGATGAGCTATACCCTGCTCATCATCCTGTAATAAGACAGCACCAGCCCCAACATTACTTGCATCCACCTCAAGCTTAAATGGACGTTCTAAATCAGGAGCTGCAAGAACAGGTGAACTACTTAATAGTGTTTTCACACTCTCAAATGCATATTGGCACTCTGTATTCCACACAAAAGCAGTAGAAGGACTTAAAAGTGAAGTTAAAGGATTAACCACAGACGAAAAATTTCTGCAGAAGCTGCGGTAATATCCAGCCATTCCGAGAAACCTTCGGAGTTCACGTCGGGTTGTGGGAACTGGGAACTTCGATATAGCCTCAACTTTCGCTTCAACTGGTCGAACTTGACCATGTCCTACCTCTTTTCCCAAATACCTCACTTTAGCTTGACCAAACTCACACTTGGCCAAGTTAAGGGTCAAGGAAGCACTCGCAAAACGCTCAAACACAGCACGTAATGACTTTATGTGTTCAACCCAATCCCTGGAATAAACAACAACATCATCCAAATAAGCACTACAATTAGGAATGCCAGCTAAAACAGTGTTTACCAACCTCTGAAAGGTAGCAGGCGCGTTTCGGAGTCCGAACGCCATGGCCGTATATTGTGCAAACGAATCTGGAGTGATAAAAGCAGCAATGTCAGAAGCTCTGGGTGTAAGTGGTACTTGCCAGTAGCCTTTAAGCATATCTAACTTACTCACAAACTTTGCATATCCCACATTATCTACGCAATCCTCCATCCTAGGAAGTGGATAGTTATCAGGAACCGTAAGTGAATTTACTTTTCTAAAATCGGTGCAAAACCTAAAAGAACCATCTGGTTTCGGTACCAAAATACATGGAGAGCTCCATGGACTAGAGCTAGGCTTAGCAAGATTGTTCCTCAACAAGTACTCAACTTCTTGTCGCATAACTGAACGCTTAACCGAATTCACTCTGTATGCATGCTGTCGGATTGGTCTAGCATCTTTAACATCAATATCATGCTGAATGACATTAGTTAGCACAGGTACGTCTTTGAACAGACACTCAAATTCAGAAATGAGCCTCACCATATCACTCTTCTGATCAATAGACAAATTCGTTAAATGTGAATCAAGATCTTTCAATATTTCAGAATTGCACAACCTCACCGTCGTCTGAGAAATATTCTGAAACATTACCCCGTCTTCTTCAGTATCAGTAATGAGCTTTTCCGTCACGACCGCAACAGAAACAACAGCAGTGTCTGGAACTCTGTCAATTACATCAGTTTGTGGTCTCGAATGATAAAATTTCAGCATGTTTACATGACAAACGCGAGTTTTTCGTTTTCGATCAGGAGTACAAATAACATAGTTAGTTTCATTTAATTTCTCCTTCACCACATAAGGGCCGAAAAATCGAGTTGACAGTGAAGAACCCGGAATAGGCAAGAAAACCAGAACTGAGTCACCAGGCTTAAAAGATCGTGTAACAGCCTTTTTGTCAAATGTTCGTTTCATGCCTTTTTGCGCATCGGCAAGAGACTCTCTTGCGACTGAGCAAGCTGTATGCAACCGCTTCCGAAACTTCGTTACGTACTCCAGTACATTCGTTTTTAAACTGTCTTTTTCCAAAATTTGGTCCTTTAAAACTTTCAATGGACCACGAACCTGGTGTCCGAAAACTAGTTCAGCTGGACTAAAACCCAGCGACTCTTGAACGCTTTCTCTGATAGCAAACATCAGCATGGGAATGCCATCATCCCACTCATTACCAGTCTGCATGCAATATTTTCGCAACATCGACTTTAACGTTTGGTGAAAACGTTCCAGGGCGCCTTGGCTTTCTGGATGGAACGCAGTGGAAGTACGATGTGTAATTCCTAAAATCTGCATGACTTGATTAAAAAGCTTGGACGTAAAATTTGTGCCCTGGTCGCTTTGCACCACTTTAGGCAAACCAAATGTCGAGAAAAACTTAACTAGTGTCTTAAGAACAACGGGTGTAGTGATTTTTCTTAAAGGAATTGCTTCAGGAAATCGGGTGGCTAGACACATCACTGTTAGTAGAAACTGATTACCACTTTTTGACTTTTTTAAAGGACCTACGCAGTCAATGAGGACATGTTCGAATGGTTCACCAAGAACAGGTATTGGATTTAACGGCGCTGGGGGAACAACTTGATTTGGCTTTCCCGCAATTTGACATACGTTACAAGATCGACAATAGAGCGTTACATCAGTTTTTAGTCTAGGCCAGAAAAAGTGTTTTAAAATCCGGCTGTAAGTTTTTCTTATGCCCAAATGACCCGACAGTGGATGATCATGAGCCAAGCACAACACATGTGGGCGATATGGGACAGGAACCACAACCTGATAAAAAACATCCCATTCGGCTTGGTCAGGTGATGAACCCCACTTACGTATCAACACGTCATTTTCTAAAATATAGGCGCTTTGTTTTGTCTTAGCCAAATCGTGCGGAATTACAGATTTAAAAAGTGTAGTCAAAGTTTCATCTTTTTTCTGTGCAGTGATTAATTCGTCCCGTGTGATTTTTAAAATCAACGAATTCGTGTCATTTAAATAAGAATTTTTCACCCTTTCCGGTTTCTTTTTCTCACAGTCCAAATTTTCCTCTCCGTCTATGACAGAAGAAAAGAAAGTGTCATTCAAAGCAATCTCTTTATGCGACTGTGCACGAGTAACAGCACAGGCAGGAAAAACATGAGGATACGCTTTACCAACCTCATCAGATGCACATTCTGTCGGTTTGTCCAGAACCTCCAATAATGGCATCACTTTCCCTCCGGCTAAATCATTGCCTAGGATTAAATCTACGCCTTTCATCGGCAGCGAAGTACAAACTGCAACACGGACAAATCCAGAACACAAGTCACTTTTCAAATGCAGATTATGCAAGGGCCTTTTTACACATCCCATTTCAATTCCTTGCACTAATACGCTGGAATGACATGAAGTCTTATCAGAAAATTTCATTGCACTTTCAACAATAAAACTTTGCATAGAACCTGTGTCACGAAGCATTGTGATCTCTTTTTGATCCTCATCACAACCAGTCAAAGAAATTAACCCCTTAAGAATAAAAGGACGGAACGTTTTATCCACATCCACTTTGGAGTATACAGCTGTAGTCTGTTTACACGTCTTTACAAAACCTACCGGCTTAGCTTGCGAGTTTTGTTTTCGTTTAAGTCGAGGACAATCCACCACAACGTGTCCTTTCTTGTGACAATAAAAACAGTCACGATCCTCACTAACTCTAGGTGCATTGCTTTTCGAACGCACAAATTGTGTGTTAGATAAAGATAAAACAGCGGGTGTATTTTCCATACGTGAATGAACAAAGACATTTTTGTGGGTTAAAATGAATTCATCAGCTAAAACAGCAGCCTGTGATAAAGAGTTTACCTTTTGTTCGTTTAGGTAAACAACCACTTTCTCTGGTAAGCAATTCTTAAATTCTTCCAGGAGAACCAGCTCACGCAACGAATTAAAATCTGCAACATTGTTAGCTACACACCACTTATCAAAAAGCGTGCCCTTCTCTCTAGCAAATTCCACAAAAGTTTGATTAGAAGTTTTTCTGAGCGACCTAAACTTCTGTCTGTATGCCTCTGGAACTAGTTCATATGCACGAAGTATCGCTGATTTGACTGAATCATACTTCAAACTTTCATCAAGTGACAAAGTGGAGTACACCTCTAAAGCTTTCCCCACAAGTTTACTCTGCAGTAACAGAGACCAGAATTCGAGTGGCCAATGCAAAGAAGTCGCAATCCGTTCAAACGCATTAAAATACGAGTCAACTTCTGATTCTCGGAATTGTGGAACAAGAGCAATGTGCTTACTCACGTCAAAATTGGGACGAGGTGAGATCGACACCGAAGGAACATTTGAAGGAGAAACTGGATCTGGCTGATTAGCCTCCGCAGCCTTCTTTGAAACCTCCAATTCGAGCTGGCGCAGCCTCACTTGCGTCTCAGCCTCGATTTCAAGTTTGCGTATCTGCAAACGTAGATCAAGTTCAGCCCGACGGGTGTGCTCTTGGGAATCATAATATAGACGTGCCAAACGAACTTTCAGCCGCGCATCGTCTCGTGAACCCACAGAAAGCGGAGAGAACGGTTCAAAGGGTGGCAGTCCAATCCCAGCATCTGCAACGGCCTCCACCCCTGCATCTGCCTCAGTTCTGCCACTACATACGTTCTCATCTCCTAATCCAAAAGGAGCAAACACCTCATCACCAGGTTTTTGCCGATCAGCCGCCTCCTCCATTTCAACAGTTGGCGTGAGAAGTACATTAAGCTCGAGTAACTGGTCTGTTATCTTTTGCTTAATTTCAGCTTTACGATCCTGCTTATTAATCATCAATTTAAAATGATCAGCCACCAAAAACAGGTCCTGTTTCCGACAAACGTTAAGCAGCTCCAAGGACGGACTCTTAACAAATTCCTCTAAACTGAACATTTTTTTAAAATGATGTGTCACGTGCTCAAAGTGCTACAAAAAACTGCTACTGTACTTACTATGCCACCCTACTAACCAGTCAACCAATTCTATTGCCACCACCGTAGCTATATCCTTGGTCATTTTAGTTTACCTCCCAAGGGTTTAACAATCCATCCGGTAATATCTATCCCAAAATTATTAAAACATCCCGGACGAGCCCCCATTAAATGTTACGACCTTTGATGGAAGTTTTTGTCTAGGAATTTAAAAAGGAGTAACATTGAGATGACCAGAGGAAAAAGCTTAGCATGTGGCAAGAGAAACATGAGACACTCAAATTAGCGCCGCAAAAGGTTTATTGCTCCCATTAAATGAATATTAACAAACATTGAAAACACAAATAATAAACAACAATAAATTAGATAATCAAGACAAACGGGAGAGGGAACGAGAAGTGGCGCTACAAACTCAAAGAAATAAACATAACAAAGAGAATCCCCACTATCTCCTCCCAATCCTCTAAATAAACAAACAAAAATGTGAAACAAAAGGTCTTCAGCGCCAATGCGCCCTGAACTTACTCTAACTAAAAACACAAAAGTACATAGTTAGCGCACTTCGCTATACTAGTGTGTCTAATACATAAAGAAAACTCCCGCGTGCAAGGTATGTATGTCACGTGACTTACTAGGCTGTTCCACGTCTCCGTTGTCTGAAAAACGGCAGTTAGTTTAAGTGGAGCTTAAGCGGGCTAAAAGTATCGAAAGCACTCATTTGACAAGAACACCGATGTCACCAGAGACAACGTTACACGGATCATTTTAACCACAAGCGATTAAAGTAGTAGCAGAAACGGATAAAATAACACAACGCAACACACGCAACACAACAGCGACACGCCAAGTCAAGCAGCCTCCATCTTCCCGTTGCCGCTTCCGTTTTAAGGCATCAGAACAGATCACCATTGGCGGAGACCACACGACGTCACAAGTGACCAACGATGATTGACAGGGAGAACCACCAATAGTGTCCTGAAGTAGGCGGCACCTAGAAGCGCTAAAAAGAACATAGAACACACACACAAGGGAAAAACAGTGTACGGTTCGTAACAGTAACCAAGAAGTAGAACAAGAAATAACATTAAAAAAATAATAATAAATAATATTAATATTATTTATCGTTGTACATTACTACAAAGCCAGTGCAGTGAATCGTGCAACCTGAAACAGCAGGAGATCACAGAAGGAACTGCATTAGTGTACTGTAAAAGACATGCCTGTAAGACATCCCTACACACACACGAAAGAAAAAAAAAGAAATGAAAGAGCAAAAAATAAATCACAGAAGAATAAGAAATGTGAGATTTTAGAATGCACATGTACAGCATTAATTCCCTGCATTATAAAAGTATATAAAATGTTAAGATGTGTATAATTTAGTTATATAACAATATAAAGAATTGTTTCAAAATTTGGAGCTTTGACTAACTAAAATACCTGCATCCAAAAACAATATAAACAGATTAAAAAAAAAAAAAAAAAAAAGCTGAATCACAGAAAATAAGTTCACTTACTGTAAATAGGTGTGATGCAATGTAAACTTTAAATAAAACATTTAGGCACTTGATGATTGAACCTTCCAATAAAATGCACAAATGCTACTCAATTTTAAAGATGGTGTTAAAATCTTCCTCAAACTTCTTTTTCAATTTGTCTCCCCAATTATCCTGAAAACACACAAACATGGGTACATGCATAAAGAAAATGTAATGATTTTAAGCAAGGGCATGCTTTTAAATGGTACAATTAACAATGTACTGTATGATCAGCATGAAGCTAACTTGCAAGAATAAACTATTTATTAGCAAGATCATCTGCATTTCTTGGGTCATATATGTTATATTAATTACATGAAAAATGTTAACAAATTTACTTTAATACATTTCATTTAGGATACATTTGTTTTGTAAAAACTGATTTAAAAATATTAATTTGGACGGGGGCTTTGTACTACTGATCAGAAGCTCTGAGGTTCAAACCCCACCACCACCCGTGTCCAAGGTCCTTAAACCTCAGCTGCTCAAAATTTATGCCACTTTGGATAAGGGCATCTACCAAATGGTGTAAATGTAAACGTATTTGTATTATACCTTGTTAAAAGTCTTGTTGTTGTTGAAGATGAAGTCTATGTCATTTACAAACTGTCCCACTGTTCTGTACTCGTTTTTCTGCAGTTTAATCTTCACTTTGTCCAGCCACATGGGGTTGGAGATCACACTGCTATATCTCGGCTCCTGCACAAGGACAAGGTTTAACAAACGCTCTGTTCGATTTGTGCTGGGGCTAAAACCTGTTAAACGGCAGCTATATTTACAGTACTATAGCATAAAAGATTCAATTAAAATAACATTTATACACTGTAAATTTTACAATAAATAATTGGGTTAAACAAATGTGGAGCATAAAGAAGAGTTTCGTACCTTTTCAGTAGGGTCGTGAGCAAACATCTGCTTCGTAGCTGCCTTATACAAGCGCAATAGCAAATACTCACAGCGCTGATGGAGAAAACACAAAGAATCAGAACCATAACTGTAATGTGCATAAGCATTGTGTGTGTGTGTGTGTGTGTGTGTGTGTGTGTGTGTGTGTGTGTGTGTGTGTGTGTGTACCATATTGTTCATGAAAACAGGACTGTCCAACGCGCCTTTCCTGCTCATGTGAATCCACAATCTGTGGTTAGCCTTTAATACACAGAAAGTACAAATCCACTCATCCCTACAGAGAGAGACAGAGACACACACACATCCACCTGCACATTAATACATACTGATAGAACAGTTATGGTTTAGATTATTTGTCAGCAGATTTAGCCCCATGTACTGTAATCATCTACTGCAGTGATATTTATTTAGTGGTCATAAATGGGAACTACAACAAGCTCTGAGGCAGGACTTTTTCAGTGGAAGAGGACTTTGTGCAAAATATTCCATGACTGCTGAGACCTTTTCTTAACAGAATTACATTTTATAAAAACTGAAAAGGCGGAGAAAAAGAAGAAAGATATGTCTTCCTTTTCCAGTGCCTGATTTTCAGGGTTTTTTTTTGTAGGGTTTTTCAGATTTAGTTCCACCAGAAATAAAGTGGAAATCCACCAACCCTTGTTATTGATATTTCAGAGTCTCACACACTCTGATAAAAAACAGCTGTTAAATTCAATACAGTTAAATAAAAGTAAATCTATAACTTTTGAAAACAAGCTGGCCCACAAACGTCTTTAAATCATAAAAAAACAGCCTTAGACTGTAAAGTGATTTCAGACAAAACAACCAAACTCCTATTATTATTATTATTATTTATTTTTTTTTTTAGTTAATATTTTAACATTCTTTCTCACCCAAATGTGTCGTCCTGTAGAGTGGGTAAGTGACAGTGATGGTGAAAAACTCGCGGACACCCGTCACAGCACACCAGATTTACCCCAGTGTTACAAATGTAGCACACATCATCATTATCCTGTTCCCACTAATTAAATAAATGAAGAATAAAAAGGCATTGCATGTTTTTAGAGTACATTTAGAGTACATTTTCACCCACACATGAAAATATTTCCAGGGTGTGCAGATGCAATTTTCTTGTAAAAACTATTTTGTAAATAAATTAACATTTTTGGTTTTCTTGGTTGTGTAAATATGCTAAATATTCTTTTCTTTGGAAAGTACTGGATAGGGACAGGCTTGGCTTTATTTACACCTGCAGAATTAATTAATTAATTAATTACAGCTGGAAAACATCTCCATCAGCTTTGTAAAGTCTATTTAGTTATTATAATAACATATAACTAATACAGTTTAGTTAAACCAGTATAATCTGACTCAAACCATTACAATTTTGATGTGCCATAAGGTTCAATCCTTATTTCAAATTTAGATAAATTTTAAATTGCTGACAATTAACCTAATTCAGTAATGATCAAATAAAGTACTGGTCACTATAATAGAAGCTATAATATAAAATGCCCACTACAATGAACTCAGTATTAAGTTTGGTATTTTTCTCTTTTTAGTCTCACACAGCTACATTATGAGAGGTCACTTAAAAAACCTGGCTCATGAGTCTACTGATATTAAAACCCGCAACATGCAATTAAGACTCACAATATTCTTGGGAGAGCATACATGACAGGAACATGACTGTGGATGGATATCCAGGATCTTCTTCTAGAAACAGAACAGATGCAAGTCATGATATCTTCACTAGTATAATCTAATACCAAGTTTCTGTTAATTAGAAAACGAGACTGTATTGAAAGATTAAACTGAATAACTAAATAACTGAATAACTTAACTGAATAAAATAAACAATGATCTTGTTCTAGGATCTGTACACACAATGAATGGTAGGCGCTATAACATGCCCCAGCTGCATTGATGTATAGATATCATCTCTTAGATCACCTTCACCAGATAGTTAATGGTTTTCCCTTGATACAGTATGTCTTTCTTCCAGTGTCCATCTGTTAGAGTTGACTCCTGCATTACAAACTCCTCAGGAGTGAACCACCGCTCCTCTGTGCGGATGCTTTTACTGCGTGACCCTGCAGCACAGGTTTAACAAACCAACACACTCGAAACATCTACATCTTTTTTTTTTTGGTCTGGTCCTATACTATTCCACTAGACATGTAATTTAATCATGTGCTTTAATGCATGCTTTCAAAATGTGTTTATTTTTTTTTTGGACATGATTCTTCACAACTGACACTGCATAACTCATCTCTGATCTCCACTTACCTGTAAATCTGCTTTTATATAAAAACCCACTAACAGAACCACAGCTCACTGGTAAAGCAGAGATGCCAAATTTAGACGAGTCCGCTCGCTCGCTGTTTTGCTGAATTGCTGTTGAAGGTATTAATGATGACCATTAGTTTATATTTATTTGATTTAATATTCAATGCTTCAAAAAGTTTCTATGGTGGCTTTTTAATTTCAAAACAACAATTTAAAGTGTGGAAGTGGAAGGAAGTGTGTTTATACTAACAAGGACTGTTGGGTTCCTCAGGTCCAGAAGAAAATGACACTTTCTGCAATAAGAAAAATAGATGAATGAATAAATAAAATCATAACCAAATATTCAAAGTATAATACTACTGAATAAAAAATAAACAGGCATAATGATAATAAAAATAACCTTTTGACAACAGCCTTTGTGAGAGCGTGGACACTGCAAATGACCCTCCTTCAAAAAAGAAAAGAAAAGATAAAAGGGAAGGATTTTATTTAGAATATTAATACTATGTATGAATGTCAGTATAGTATCTAGCTATAGTATCTAATTTAGCAGCCTTTTAGTGTTCAATATTTTATTCTAATTGGTTTATTGACAGTGTTCACCAAAAGTATTAAAAGCCTGTGCTGAGCAAGAGTATGTACTGTATATACAGACATCTTCGGCTTGTCTCTCACACAAGCAGTCATCCCAAGTCTTCCATTATCATACCCGTGCCAAAAAACAAACATCTACTCCAAATGATTTTAGGCCAGTGGCACTTAAACTGATTGGCATAAAGAACTTGGAAAAATTGGTGCTGTCACATACAGTATTAGCTCCATGGGCCCAGATACCATCAACCTGTTTCAGTTTTCCTACCACCCTAATAGATCAGTAATCGATGCGGTAAACATGGACCTATGAGGCATAAAACACCTTCCTAGAACAGAACATATGTAAAGATTCTCACCCTTTACTAAAGTTCAGTATGCAGGAATGCTGATGGACCTGGAGGTTCCAACTCCCTCTTGTAATAAACTGGCCAGACCACAGGTGGTGAAGTTGAGCGACTAGGTCTTTGCTGAGCTTATAATCAGTACAAGCTTACACTCAATACAGGAATACCACAGGGCTGTGCTATCAACCCCAAACTCTATACCCTGTACACCAATAATTGCATCACCACCCAGGACAACACAGTCATCATTAAATATACAGAGGATATCAACAGATGATACAAACAACAAGGACAGGACCAAAAAAAAAATAATAGACTTCAGAAAGAAACCCCACCCCCTGCTGCCTCTTATCATCAAAGAGACTAAGGTGAAGAGAGTTGACAGTTTTAGGATGTTCATCATTAGGCTGCTAAATAAGGCAAGACTCAGCCATCACCTCCTAAAAAATGCAATAGTGCTATATCTGAAGATCATGTACTGTATAAATACACTATAGTACATTAGATAATGAATAATGGTTAGGGTGTGTATAGTCTGACAGCTTTTTTCTACTATATATTTCCTTTACTATATGTTTATAGTACCTCTCTTTTCTTTCTTGTGTTTTTGTCCATGACAAAACCCCCTGGTCAGGTTGCCAATCCATCGCAGGGCACACACACATACAGTCATGCTACTGTAGTTACGCAACTCTGCATAAATTTAGACCTTGGGGAAAGAAAATGAGCACCGAAAGTAAACTCACCAAGAACATGCAAACTAAATACACACAGACCTAAGGTGGGATTCAAAACCTTGAGATGCAATGTGATGGTGCTAACCACTAAGCCACAATACTGCCACTCAAAAAGCTTCTGTACAAAAAATTCCAATGCACTCTTACTGTTTGGTATGTGTACAAAAAACAAATAAAATGTAAAAAATACCTTTAATAGTTTCTGCAGTGGAGTGTTTTGGTACCGGATAGTAAGTTTCCAGTTCCTGCTATTTCCCCTTCCCGAAAATCTCTCAAAGTCATTTGTAGTAAACCAGCAGTCCTGGGACAGAATACACTTACATTTTGCCCCTGAAGAAACAAATAATGTATTTAAAATTGAATTTGTAAATATGTTTACTATATGATATATACTATTTTATCAGTAATCCAGGTTGGCATTAGTTGGCAAAAGTTTTTGTATGGTCGGGAGTTATTCAGCTCACATTTTGTGGTAATAATAATGACTATTGTCTTAACAACCACCAGGGTATCAAAAGTGTGATGTTTTTACATCTGTATACTTATTAACAGCATTATTTCATCTTTTTTTTCTGTTTCTCATTCAACAAGGCAGACAAAAAAATACAAAACCAAAATGAAGATGTTTTAGAGACATTACAGAACATCTGAAACTATAAATATCATTATAATTTTTGATGATGTGTAAACAAAGATGCACCTTTGGCAAGCTTGTCTGGATACAGGATTCCCTTTTTATCTCCACAGGTAACTGGAAGTGTTTCACTCTTTAACAGTGGCACTAAGAGAAAGGATTTCACATTAGCACTTGCTTCTTCCTTAAACACCATTTCCCAGAATGCCCCACCACAGCACCATACATAACCAACTCTATTTACCTGTTAATCTATTTCTACTCTATTTACTCCATTTACTTCACTGTATTATATGCTGTAAGTTATACTGACAAAGCTACTGTAGTGTGGTTTCTTCATTTCACTTCCTGTTAATCCAGATCCTTTTTAATTGTTAATTTGTTAATTCAATCTTGATTGTGCTTCCTATTCAGGTACAGTAGGCAAAAGCAAAATATAAACATTGTCAGCTATTCTTTTAATTTACAATACATTATGAACTTACAATATGATAATATATTAAAAAAAATACATATTGCAATCCTAATTCAGTGACTATCCTTTAGGCAGGTGAACATTTAATCATTCCTTTTAAATTAAACTTAAGTTATTTTTACTACAATGATGTTAAGAAACTTTAAAGCATAAATTTAACATCACATTTCCACTAACTCACAGATTTCAGGCTTCATGGCTGGTTTCTTCTGACTGGACACAGAGGAAGGTCCAGTTTCCTCATCATCTGTCTCTTCAGAACTTCTCTTTCTCTTTGTTGCAGTCTTGTGCTCTCCCTGTTTTTTTTCTTCTCCCTTAGCTTCCTTATACTTATTTTTTCTTTTAGCATTTAGGAGATTTTCATGAATCCTAAAGGAACCTAAAACAAGAGAAGTCCTTTAAGATGGAATTCAGATTGAAAGAACTATAAGAGAGATAAGAATTAATATCAAATTTTCCAACATTTAATGAGATATTATTAAGGTGGTGATACTAGCACTGAAAAGATTGAGTGACTGACCATCAAGAAGACTTTTCTGGAGCAAGCGGAGAACAGGATATTGCCGCAGGATGTGATCTTGAAACACACAACTCCAAAACAGTTTCATACACTGTTCTCGTTTATTCTCCACCCAGTCCAAAATCTCATAGACACCTTTTTGCTTTCTCTCTTTATTTTTCATCTTTATTACCTTCTACAGTAAGAGAGAGAGAGAGGCAGAGAGAGGTACAACAGGTGAAGGCACAATGTGTGATATTATTATATACAGTATGTGTGTATATTTATGTACAACAACATTATCTGTGCAAATAGTTTCATAAAACATGAAAATGAACATGAAATGTTAAAGTACCATCAGAACAAAGAACCATCGGAACTATGTGCAAGTGTTTATCTACAGGTTTATACAGAATGTCATGAAGTCTCCAAACACAGGGAAAATGCTTTAGCTAAAAATCTCACAATGTTGTTTGTACTTAGTTTATGTTTAATATTATGTACATAAAAGCCATGGTATACAGTGTCAAAACGATTTAAAAGAACACATTTGAAGTGCAATAACGCACGTAACACCAGATGTGTAAATATTAGTGCACCATCAGTGGGAGAGATGGAATCGTGTGTGTGTTTACAAAAATTTTTTATTTTTTTTTTTCCCCAGATTTTCTCCCAAATTTAGTCGTATCCAATTCCTCCCTGTCACTAGGGGGCTCCCACATTAAGCTTTTACTTCCACTCAGTCGGGAGGGCCACAGACTATCACGTGTTTCCTCCGAACCACGTGACGTCACCGACCACTTCTTTTTGAACTGCTCACTGTTGGGGACGGCGTTACACACTCAGAGAAAAGGGCTAGCCGCTCCTTCCGCTTGCGTATTATTAGCCCCTGATTAGTTTGTAGAATCCTATTAATGTGTGAGTACCTCTCATCCCTTTCCTCTGAGAGAGCTCAGCTTATTAACTCTCTCTAGAGAGGTTACAGCATCACCCGGGAACCGAACCAGCGATCTCCGGATGATAAGGCGAGCATTTTACCACTGCGCCACTCGGAGGCCACACAAAGAAATGTTTTGTAAAAAAAAAAAAAAAAGGAACAAAAGAAAAAGTGACAATTTCTTGTGTGTATTGAGAGTTTGGGGATACCCTGTAATTTGTACATAAAATAACGTTTATGTCATTGTTCATTTCTTTACATTAAAACTAAAGGTGTCTTTTGTTTGCAGGTTTCCTGGTGGCACTAAAAAAAGTCCTTTCTTTGCATAATTCTTTTTATTATAGTAGAGGTCCGAGGTCAGGGTAGCTCAGTGGTTAAGGCATTGGACTACGGTTCGGAAGATCCCAGGTTCAAACCCCACAACCACCAAGTTGCCACTGTTGGGCCCTTGAGCAAGGCCCTTAACCCTCAACTGCTCAGATGTATAATGAGATAAAAATGTAAGTCGCTCTGGATAAGAGCGTCTGCCAAATGACTAAATGTAATGTAAATGTAGAGGTTTTGCTATAGCTATAGAGACTTACATTAAACTATTTACCTCAAAGCACTGGCACGAAAAACGTTCTGTCAACAACCAAAATAAAATATATAAAGTAAAACGTATGTGAGAGGGATTGAGCCCGGTCAATTATTTTTATTTTGCAAAAGCAGGCCCAATGCTTTCAGTTTCACTTTGTACAATTAGCCCGTGTCACCTGATATCAGTAACATCCAGTAATAAACATTAACCAACCAGCAACACCAACACAAACACATACAGGTTTCTATGTATTAATGTGGGAATGTTTGTTGTCTCTCACCTTGTAGACATCCTCGGGTACCAGGTCGTGGTCCCGGAGCTGGGTGAGGAAGGTCTGTGGGTCCTCCATACAAGACATCTCTGTCTTCTTACAGTGTAAAAACTGCATCAACTCATCTTCAGTTAGAAAATCTAAAAGATCCATTCTGCTGCTGTTTATCTGTCAATTCTGTACAACATTAAAGGCACAGTATATAGTAGGCCTACAGAAGTATACAGTATAATGCACCAGGTAAACAAAACGCCTCAACAACGACAGAATTCCCTGCTGATTGATCCATGTGTATATCCAGACTAAACGTTTATAACCCGACAAAACAAATCTTTCTGTCTTTATGTCAGACACCACCTACCTGATCCTGAACAGGACGGTTGGTTACGACTGAGGAGTATTTACTGTGTATGAGAGAGAGAGATCTATGGCACGTCACTGGAATTTAACCTGTCTGGGCAAACGTGTGTAATTTATGCAGCCACACCTACAGTAACTGATGCATAAAGGCCCAGTAAGTAAAAGAGTACATATAAACAGGAAAATAAACTTAATGGAATAGCTGCCTCATTAAGCATTTATGAAAATGAGGTCAAATATGAATCAACAATGTACTAACATATGATCACGTGTATGGTTGTTTTTGGTTGTTTTCTTAACCTAAAATAATAATAATAGGAGCGTTTTGTGAGTTGTGTCATACACACCAAATTCGCGACCGGCACTAGGACCCAGAAGTAATGTGGTTGCGAACCAGGAAGTATAAGAGTAGTAAACAAACCACAGTACAACACTCAGTCATTGAGTTCGCCCATGTCGGTTTAGGGTGTTCGTCTACCAATTCGTGAGTACTCACTTTCTTGGGTTTTGCTTTCTGATTTGAGTGTGTGTGTTTATAGGATGCGGGTTAAATTTGTGTTTTTCCCTTGCTCCCCTTTTGTGGGAGTCCTTAGACAAATTTGCGTGGTTATCCTGCCTACTCGCTTGCTTCCGCGCTTGGGTTTACCATCCACGCTACAAAGGGCTAACCGCTAAAGCTACGTCTTCTGGTCACTCCAGGTTAGTTTACTCTGACAGAATGACTGAGTCTTCCGCGGTGAACCCAGCGGATTACGCTCATCTCTGCAACGTGGTAGATCGGCACGCCGCGTTTATTGATAAGCTAACCAGAGAGATCACTAATCTGTGCTTGGGCTTTCAAGACTTCGCGGCCTTGCACCGTGAGGTTGCAGAGCTCCGGCGGGTGAACGCGGATCTCCGCATGGCTGTTGGGGACGTGGCTAGCCAACCTATCGTCGCGGCCGCGCAACCTCAAGCCCCCCCCCGCTTGATGTTTTCCTTTCTCTACTAGATAAATGGGATGGCACGGACGGGTAGTGCAGTGTATTTTTGATGGCTTTAGATTTGGTGTTTCGGTTAAATTCCACCAAGTACTCCACCGATCAGCTGCGCATTGCGCTTCTCGTTTCGTTGCTGAGTGGCAGGCAGCTGAGTGGGCCACGGCAGTTCTTAGATCTGATTCTGATACTGCCCATTCATATAACGAATTTACCAAGCAGCTCAAACTCACCTTTAAACACCCTGCAGGCAAGGTGGAAACCAACACTAAGCTCTACCACCTGCGGCAGGGAGGATCCCTGAGATCCCCTGATCCCTGAGGGAGGTCCGTGAGTTGCTACACTGCAGAATTTCACACTCTCGCCATCCAGACCACCTGAGAAGATGCAGCGCTCAGGATGTCCTACTACAAGGGACTGGCTTCCAGGATCAAAGACGACCTAGCCGGGCGAGAGCTTCCTGCCACGCTGGAGGGATTGATTCAACTCGCCCTCCGGATCGACCAGCGGCTTCTCTCTCGCCCAAAGCCAGCCACGAGCCTCCTGCCACCAGCATCCACCTTCACCTTCACCACCCCACGACCGTCAAACTCCGCCACCTACACTACATACCTACTGCCGTGGTTGACACCGGAGCCGGGGAACTCATGCAATTAGGGCGTGCATTCCTGACCGCTGCAGAATGAGAATGGCGCTTCAGAGAGGGGCTCTGCGCCTATTGTCGGTCAGCAGAGCATCACAGAGCCATATGTCCGCGTCGCCAGGGAAACGCCAAAGCCCGATGAGCGATGGGAGCAGCTTGCCGGGCCACCTCCACCTGTCTGCCACGACACCTAGCGTCTCCCGTCTCACGGTACAGGTACACCTCCAGTTTGGCCACGAACGGGTCAGAAGTACTGCGTTCATTGACTCTGTTGCCGCAGGTTACTTTATTGACTCTTCTTATGCCAAAAAACTGGGACGGTTGGCGGTCGGCCTCTCTCCTCCAGCCCTATCACCACCCAAACTCAACCCATCACCCTCATCATCGACCATACTTTAATGAAACTTTTTTGAAACATTTTCATCAGACTCTTAAATTCAAGTGACATGGATGCGTGTTTATGACAATTACTCAAAAATGCTCCCAACTTGCAGTTAAATACTGCTTATGTATTACATAATATTCTGCTTTTATATATATATATACTTTTATACCAAATATATATATATAAAAACATTTCAGTTCAAAGTACAGTACCATATTTCCAATGGTAATTTATGTAATTAATAATTTATGAATGATTAAACAGTATATACTTTTACATTTAATCTCATAAACTGTATACAAGAACTAGAAAAACATGAACAGTTTTTAACTTTATGTTTTTAATTATTTATTTTATTACATGAATGTATTTACATTACTACAAAGTGAATTTAATGAAAACTTGCAATCTGAATCAGCAATCTAAAAATGGCCTTTCAACCATTACCCCAAAAATAAAAAAGGAATATTTTTAAATGGAAACATAAGCATAAAAATATATGATACAGTATTGGGATATACATGTAAGACATTTATTTTTTGAATTAAGGTTATATATATATATATATATATATATATATATATATATATATATATATATATATATATATATTTCATAAAATATAAAAAAAAAAAAAATGTTTTAGCCTGATTTTACAGTTCCGGCTCTGACTCAGAAAAAGCCTTCATCTTAAAACAATAATAAACAAATTAAATTATATATACATTCAAAATGTATATTTGGCTTTTGTTGATAAACATAACAACCAAATGCAGAAATTCTACTGGATTTTGAAGACGCTGTTAAAATCCTCCTCAAACATCTTTTTCAGTTTGGTTCCCATCCTGCCATAGGTATTATTCTGCAGACACACACATCAGTACAACAAGGGCATATGCTCAAATGGTACCAATTAATGACCGATTGGCCTAAACCTAAACTGCAAAACTAACTATAATCTTTCGTTCCCCACTTTTATATATAAATAAAATGGTTATGACAGGATTATTTGTCAACACATTTTAAACTAAATATATATATATATATATATATATATATATATATATATATATATATATATATATATATATACAGAAAATATAATATATTAAAAGAAATCTATAATATAACCTCTATTTAATCTGTATGGTGTTTATACCTTGTTAAACGTCCTGCAGTTGTTGAAGATGAGGTCGATGTCATGCACAAACTGGCTCACTGTTCTGTACTCATTTTTCTGTAGTTTGTCCTTCACTCTGTCCAGCCACATGGGGTTGGAGATCACACTGTTGTATGTCGGCACCTGCACAAGGACACGGTTTTAAAAAGATTAACACTGTAACTGAATTAAATGCTAAGGCTAAACCTAGAGCTAACATTATGGCTTTCTACATCCTTGGAATAAATTGTTTTCAGTTTGAGATCAAGAGACCTCTGGGAGTAACCATGTTGTAGGCCATTATAAAAAAGGTGTTTGTACAGTATATCACAAAGCATGAAAATAAAAAGACTTTTATTTTTATTATTGCACTCTTATCCAGTTTGACTAGTCTCAAACTAAAAATAAAGTGTATAAAAATAGTTTAACAATAACATTTAATTTTAAATAAACATACACTACCAAAAAGTTTCAAAAGTTTGGGGTGACTTTCTAACTCCATGATGGTTCCTGATTATTATTTCTTTCTACATTGTAAAGGAATGCTGAAGGCGTCCAAGAAATGCATTAATCTCCTTTGAACAGTTAATGGTGAGATGTTTCTGCTACTTCTGCTCTGTAAAGACTTCATAACGCCTCTAATCTGAGGTGCTGTTAATTGGTCATTTTTCAGGCTGATAACTCTAAATGAACTTCTGGTCTGCGGCAGAGGTAGGTTTTGGTCTTGTCCTCCTGGGACGACCTTCATGAGACCCAGTTTCATTATGGTGCTTGACGGATTTTGCAAATGCACTTGACAATACTGTTCTTGCAAGAACTATTACAGAAAGGCTGACCTCTGTGTCTTGAAATAACAACTAACTGTTGTTTTTCTTGTTGTTATGTAATTACCTCATTCCATATGTGTTATTTTATAGTTTTGAAATCCCCAGTATTGTTGTAGAATGTAGAAAATAAATCACTAAACAAAAACAAAGAAATTTGCAAGTGATCTATAACTTACACGGTAGGTGTATGTTCTGTTTGGAAGATTCATCCACACAGAAGGTAATTGCCCCATGGGTAAATGAATATAGTAATATACTGTAGTTGAATTCAGATGGGTTGGCACCTTATCCAGTGTACAGTGTATTGCTATTACTTACTACTACAGTAGATTAGCATTTCCTTTTGTATCAATAATGTATCTATCTCTCTATCTATCTATCTGTTATAGTAAAATGTGAAAGTTGAGCATAGTGATTCCTACCATTTCAGTAGGGTCATCAGTAAACACACACTCTGTATCTGCTTTATACAAGCGCAGCAGCAAATGTTCACAACGCTGATGAAGGGAAAAACACAAATTATCAGTAATTTAACTGTGCCTTTTTGATGTGTGAGTGAGTAAGTAAGTGAATGAATGAATGAATGAATGAATGAATGAATACCAGGATGTTTCCATGAACAGGAATGCTCAAAGCACCTTCCCTACTCATGTGAATCCACAATCTCTGGTTAGATTTTAAATCACAGAACGTACACATCCACTCTTCCCTGCAAGAACACACACACACACATCACCAAAATATTTTCAGTTTCTTTAACTGATTTACTGAATTCATAAACTGTTATATGTCATGTTATTGTTGTGATCATGGGATACAACAATAGTCTCATCCATAGACAATATTTCACTGTAACAACATACGATGATGTAACAGGGTCACGAAAACAGTCCATACTGTTAGTTATCACATAAAAAATTGCAAGCCATCTTCTCTCATCATATGCTGTAAACACATAGCTGTTACGGTCTCTGGCTTTCTGTCAGGTATAACATTAATTCAACTGCTGCATCTGACCAATCAAACATCTGAAATAATCAAACCCCAGATCATAACACTGCTCCACATGCCCTAGAACAGTAGGCACTAAGCATGATGGGTGCATCACTTCATCTGCCTCCCTTCCTACCGTGATGCACCCATCACTCTGGAACAGGGGAAATCTGGGATTTCTCACCCAAGTTTGTCGTCCTGTAGAGTTGGTACGTGGCAGTGTCGGTGAAAAGCTCGTGGACACCCATCACAGCAGACCAGTTTGTTCTCCTTGTTACAAATGTAGCAAACATCATCATTATCCTGGTCCCGCTGATTCAAAAAATAAAAGGCATTGAGTCAATACATGTTTATACAATACATACACTATATTGCCAAAAGTATTCACTCGCCTGCCTTCACATGTATATGAACATCCAATTCTTAATCCACAGTGTTTAATATGATGTTGGCCCCACCCCCTTTGCAGCTATAACAGCTTCAACTCTTTTGGCAGAGCTTTTCATAAGGTTTAGGAGTGTGTTTATGGGAATTTGTGATTATTCTTCCAGAAGCGTATTTGTGAGGTCAGACACTGATGTTGGACAAGAAGGCCTGGCTCACAGTCTCCATTCTAATTCATCCTAAAGGTGTTCTATTAGGTTGAGGTCAGGACTCTGGGCAGCCCAGTCAAGTTCTTCCACACCAAACTCACTCATCCATGTATTTATGTCCCTTGCGTGCGCCGGTGCGCAGTCATGTTGGAACTTTTATGGGGTTGTTTTTCAGTAGTTTGGCTCAGCCACTTACTTCCGGGGAAAGGAACTTCTAATGCTTCAGCATATCTTCAGCAAGTCTTTTTGGACAATTTCATGCTCCCAACCTTGTGGAAACAGTTTGGGGACGGCCCCTTCCTGTTCCAGCATGGCTTGATTGGCCTGTTGAGTCCTGACCTTAATGTTTGGGATGAATTAGAGCGGAGACTGTGAGCCAGGCCTTCTCGTTCAACATCAGTGTCTTACAAAACTATTCACCCCCACATGAAAAAATTGTCAGGTAATGCCATAATCTGGACTTGATTACACTGGGATTTTTACTGCTTCAATTTATTTAATATGTCTTACAATATTCGTATGAATACTATTTTGTGAGTAAACTATAAAGCAGATATTTGGAAATAAGATGTTTACGAAGGTGATGAGTCTAATGATATCAAAACTGCATCAAAAATTAAAGACCCACATGATCCTTGGGACAGCATTGAAGACAAGGACATGACCGAGCATGAACAATCAGGATCTCCTTCTGCAAACAAAACATATGCAAGAATATACAATACACTTTTCTATATAAAAAAGAAATCTGTATTTAATGTCTGAATTCAACATAGAGTACAGTGGACCCTCGGCATACAAATTCCCCAGCTTACAAATTTGAAAATTTTCAGGAGCATGATGATTAAAAAACACTGTCCTGTGATACTGTCCCAATGGTAAGCAATCCAATTTTGATGTTTTGTGAAGATTCACTGTCTTATTCAGCACTCTGAAAAAATGCCACCCGTCATATGTGTATAAACAACAAGGTAGCCTCGTAGTTTATGTAGCTGTTTATGTTAGCAAGAACGATATCAAAAGAAACAGTGCCACTTTTGGTTTTGTTTTAAAGCAGCCGGTGCAAAGACGAATCATAAATTAAGGTTAAATGAGGTTTAATGTCTATTTATTTCATATTTTACTTCATTTACAAATTTTTTCTAAATATTTGAATAGTTTTTATATGCAAAAATATGATTATAGTATTGGAAATTGGTAATGCTGGTAACATTTTTAAGTGACTGAAATGGATTATATGCATTTACATAATTTCCTATAGGGTAATGTGTTTTGCAATACAAAATTTCACCTTAAGAACTCACCCCCGAAAAATATTAAATTCGTATGCCGAGGTGCCATTCTTTTAGGATGAAACCATACAGTGACTTATATACTGTATAACATGATCAGGCTGCATTTATAAATATTATCTTTCATACCTTCACCAGGTAGTTAAGTGTTTTGCCATGACACAGTATGTCTTTCTTCCAGTTTCCATCTTTCAGAGTTAACTCTTGCCTTACAAAAGCCTCTGGGGTGAACCAGCGCTCCTTTGTGCGGATGCTCTTACTGCGTGACCCTGAAGAACAAACACACATGTCTGGAAACACTCTATTCTTACATTTTGTCATACAATCCTGTTATGCAGTATTTCATCATGTCATTAAATACACTTATTTAGCACTCCATTTCTATCATGTTGAGGACATACTGCAGTCATTACGCATGCTGTAACTCACATTCTGCAGTTTTTAGAGGTTTATTCTGCATGAGGATGATGTGTACTGTTTCCAGGAGATGATTCCTACAGTACTTACCTGCAAACCTGTTTTTATATAAAAACCCACTGACAGAGCCACAGCTGACTGGTAAAACAGCGGCTTCAAATTTTGACAAGTCCCCTTGATCGGTGTCTTCTTCCTCTTCTTCTATGTCTTGAAGATCTTCACTTGATTCATCTGTCTCTACACTGGATACTGATTCCATCAGATAGCAGTGGAGCAACAAATAGACAAAACACAGCAATAAAAAGAAAAAAAATATTTACAAGAAGTTAAATGTATCAAGAATTTCCATTTTTAAAATTTTTCTATATGTTACACTTTGAAACTTTCTACAGTGGTATTTTTTGCTATACTGTAGTAAAATCAAGGGGTTTCTACATGTGAACAATGAAAAAAAAACATATAAATAAGGGCTAATAAATGTACACTAACAAGGACTGGAGCATTCCTCACGGCTTGAAGGAAAGATCCCTCTCTGCGATAAAAGAAAGTAATTTTATAGTTGAAAGCATGACAACAACTGTAAATCAAGATATAACTATAAAAAAAAAGAAATAGGCACAGTACTTTCTGACCACAGGATCTGTGATCTGGACACCTCAAAACTCCATCCTTAAAAAAAAAGACAAAAAGTGCAGCCTTTTAGTGTACAATGTTTTACCCTAGTTAATATCTTTATATTCTTATGTTTTAAGCATAGATTTACCTTTATCAGACTCTGCAGTGGAGTTTTATGCCAGAAGATACTGAGTTTCCAGTTCTTGTTACTTCCCCTTCCTGAAAATTTCTCAAATTCATTTGTAGTAAACCAGCAATCCCGCCACTGAATACACTTCTCCCCTAGAGGAACAAACCTTTCTTTTAAACTCCAATTAAAAACAAATAACAAAAGGGGAAATTTAATGTCATACTACTCATTAGTGATAATTCTGTATGAGAATGATGATTACATGGCTTTGTTTGTACTGACCTTTGGCAAGCTTGTCTGGATACAGTGTTCCTTTCATATCTCCACAGCTAACTGGAAGTGTTTTTCTCTTTAAGCATCGTTTTCCAGAATGTCCCACTAGAGCACCATACATAACCAATTTAATTTAGCAATACAATTTTATTTAAATTGCTAAAAAATATATATATTTCAATTGCTGTCCATTTAAAAAAAAAAAATAAAACTCCACTGTTTGTGCGATATGCTGTAAGTATCCATGACAAAGCTAGTGCTTTCTCTTTACATTATATAATTAAACAGACTGCAATCTTAACTCAGTGTCTATCCTTCAGATTGATGAACATTAAATTATTTATTTTAAATGAAGCTCCAGTTATTGCCTCTGCAATGCGATTTAAGAAACTCTAAACCATAAATTGAACATCACATTTCCACTAACTCACTGTTTGTAGGCCTCATGGCTGGTTTCTTCTTCCTGGACACAGAGGAACAGACAGTTTCCTCCTCATCTGTTTCTTTAGCACTTTCCCTTCTCTTTGTTGCACTCTTCTTTTGCGCTTGCTTCTTTACCTCTCTATCAGCTTGCTTTCTCCTGCTTGTTTTCTCTGCATTTGGGAGACTTTCATGAATTTTGAGGGTATCTAAAAAAACAGAAGTACTTTAAGATAGAGCTCAGAAAAAAAGAAACTTTAACAGATATTAAAAAAATAGATACGATTGAAATACTGTTGGATCAAGAGTGACTGACCATCGAGGAGGCTTTTTTGGAGCGAATGTAGAACAGGATATTTCTGCAGAATGTGATCTTGAAACACACAGCTCCAAAAGTCTTTCATACACTGTCCTTGCTTATTCTCCACCCAGTCCAAAATCTGATACACACCTTTCTGCTTTCTCTCCTTACCTTTCATATTCATTACCTTCTATAGAGAGAAAAGGAGAAAGAGAGAGAGAGAGAGAGAGAGAGAGAGAGAGAACACACTCAGGAAATATTTACTTCAGAAAAAAATGGCACACTTTCATAAAAACGTACACAGTGGTACAAATAATGTTCCTTGAAGAACCGTTTTGTACCTTTTTGATAAATGTACCCTTAATAACACGGAAAAGACTTCTGATGACATAATCTTTTAATGTACAACTGAATTGAAGAAACTGAACTGTTCTAACATGTAAGGTACAGAATGTTCTGGACAGTGGGAGGAGTTTGGCAGTTCCTCAGAACAACACTGAAAATCTGAGGAGTTATTCACTGAAAATCACTGAGGAGTTATTAAGTTATTAAGAGAGTTAAGTCTTATATAATCCTTATTCTGATCATATAAAACTGATATTATTTTATTTTTCCTTGTTTTGGCTAGCTTTGTTCAGCTTACATGACATTGTCTTTCAATGTCACTTACATAGTTTAGAGTAGCATGTAGATATCACTGCTTATTATGCCAAAAAATGCCTCATGTAGCTTAGCACAAACATTTGTTAGCTCCCAGTGGCTAAGATAATTCGTTATGTGGATTACAATGTTTAAGTATAAGTCATTGTATGACATTACAAAAGCTTGTGTTGTCTTTATGCATGGTCATTGATGATGATGATGATGATGATGAAAATTATATACATTTGTTTATTTAATTGTGTTATCATGCTCGTGTTGTTTTTTTCTTTTTTTATAAACAGTTGTGACAGTGAAAATGATCACCTGGCAACCAAGCAGACAAGATACAAATGTGGCCATTAAATAATGTGTGTTTTTTCCCGCGAAATGTCGCAATCAGGAAAATTCTAAATTTAAACAAAGGATTGTTCTTCACTGTGTGTATATGTGCTTCATATTCAATTGAGTTTTATTTGTATAGCGCTTTTAACAATTGTCATTGTCGCAAAGCAGCTTTTTCACAATCAAAAGAATTATTTAAGATTGTATGGAATGTGAATGTGTATGAATCAAAATGGTCAGATAGTCCCTGGTGATCAAGCCGAGGGCGACAGTGGCAAGGAAAAACTTCCTGAGATGGTAATAGGAAGAAACCTTGAGAGAAACCAGACTCAACAGGGAACCCATCCTCATCTGGGTGGAACAGAGAGCAGTAAATGATCTGCATTTATACTGAATGCTTCATATCATTTTCATGATGATAAAATGAGATGCCCAAATTTATGCTTTAAAATTTCAAATAAGTTTCTTATATAGTTTTTGTAATGTCTTAACAGGGACCAAACAATGAAAGACATGGCCATGCCTCGGTTTAAATGGTCTTGAAATGAATTTTATTTCCTGATAGTAGGCTAACTGATAGCGTTAACTATGCAAATGTCCTGATTTGTAAATATGCCAACATATCTTGGTTAAAATGTTAAAATGTGTCGACATTGTATATATAAACTACTGTAATCCCTCTTCTCACCTTTCATGTAGGTGTGAAGTTATTAAACCGGTTTCACGGATGGCGGAATTGGCAGAATTAACAAGACTGAGCAGACGTCTCTGCCTAAAATGTATTTTGCCAGCAAAACAAAGAAAAAATAGAAATCAAAGGTTTAATGGTACCAATTAAATCAAACTTGAACTTAATACTTTGTGTGTAATTCACAAATTTACTGATTATATTTAGATTTTGTAAAATACCGACAACGGTTTGCTTTCTAGACCTTTCATCTGCATCACAATGAACTGAAGTAATATTTCAATGAAATATATTTAGCGTATATGGATTTGGGATGGATCTCTTGTATTTTTAAAAAGAAAGGACACACAATAAGTATCTGTATAGATCTGTGACTGCATACAACCATCACATGGACTGACCTCGAGTGACAGAAATGTTGCCACTGCACTAAGGGATTTATTTTACCTTATTTAGCTTTTCATCCAATGATGTAAGGCATTTGCACACATTTTAGTTTATTTAAAGCAAGTAATAACCATATTATTAAGTATATTGTGCATGTAGCGTTTACTATCCACTGCCCATGATGACCTTTAGCTGGGGATAGCAACGGCTGGGATTTGCCGAAGTTACTGCATTCGTTTAACAGTTTTCCAGATATTTACAGTATAGTCACCGGGTTTGTGCTTTCATTTAATTTTTGCTCTAAAAGAATGTTGGGTAAATGCAATGGTGTTTTGTGAAAAGTAGGTTTTTGGAGTTGTATTATGAACAGTTTTTGAAAAGTTATATTGTAGATTGAAATTTTTATTTTATATACTGTACAATTTTAGTGTGATTGTATTTTGTGAAAGGTTTTTCAGCTAATAGGAGTGTTTTATTTAATTTAAATATTTGTTTATTGTAAACCTAAAAGAGGTATTTTTACAGAATATTTACCAAGGCAGTGTTCAAACATATGCATTTGATACATTTTTATAGTCACTGATAATGAATTGATTGAATGTCTTATTGAATAGAAAAATGATTTTCATAGTTCCAAAAGGAACACATCAGACACTATTAAGGTACAAAAGGGCTTGTTACTGGGGTGGTACCTTCAAGGACAAGATTTGTACCTTAAATTAAGGTACAATAATGTACCAGCAAGTTTATAAAGCAAAAGGTACATTTTGGTTGCCCATGGTACAAATGATCTCCATAGTTTATACCATACTTGATGGTAAAAACAGAATCGATAGAAATTTGTTCCTCCATATTAAGGTACAGTTCTGTGCCCTTCAAATGTCACCCAGTGACAGTGACAATGACTTGTTCCTTCCTTTCTTTACATTAACCAGATAAAAAATCTTCTGCTGTAGCGTTATTGCACAACTTAAATGAACAGAAGCACTGGCACTGAACCCTTCTGTCATAGGTGTCAACAAACTAATAAATTATAAAAAGTGAAAAGTTGAGGCACGTAGGTGAATGGAGTAAGCCCGGTCACATGCACTAGTGCAAAGTGTTCATTTCGCGCGCTCAGGCGCATTGCTTTCAGTTTCATTTCAGTGTTCTTATGTTACCAGTAACACCCAGTAATAAACACTAACCAACTAGTGACTGTTAAACTGGACACAACAAATACACACAGGTGTGCTTTAACAAGTCAAGTCAATCAATTCCCTCCTCAAATCTAGGAATGTTGTAAGGTTTCTCACCTGGTAGAGATCCTCACGGACCAATTTGTAGTCTCGGATCTGATTCAGGAACATGTGTGGTTGCTCCATACAAGAGATCCGCGTCTTATTGAAGCGTAAAAACTCTTTCATCTGATCTTCAGTTAGAAAATTCAATTGATCCATTTTGCTACTGTTTATACATTAAATAACATTAGTATTAAATACACATCATAGTATAGTAGTGCACTAAAGCGCAGCAAATAAATACAGCACAAGATCTACAACTAGAACCAAAAAATCCAAACCTGTTAACCGTAACGATAATAGTTTCCAGACTCTACTTTCGTGATCCTGGATAGAACTCGCTCTGAGAGAGAGGGCGAGAGAGAAAGAGAGAGAGAGAGAGAGAGAGATGTAATGTGCGTAAGAGGAAATTCATCCCCTCGAAGGTACAGTAAAACGCGCGTAATTTGGGCAGCCACACATTGTGCAGTGATGTTCAGAAAAGCAGCAAATGAAAGATTACAAACTGCAAACCTGAAGATGAAAGTAAATAGCTGTATTCATAAAATGAATTAACATTTTAGTTCATGAACACCATAAATAATAATAATAAAAAAATAGACTGGTAAATGTTTATATGATTTGTTATAGTAGAATAAAGTGAGATGCAGTTTAAAATAAAACATACTAACATAAAATTTCTTTCTCTGGTCTACTTTTTTTTTTTATTTCTCATCTAATATTAGATGAGAAATCAAATTATTATATCTATAGGTGCAGGTGTAAGGCGGCATGGTGGTGTAGTGGTTAGCATTGCAGAGTCCGGGTTCGAGTGCGCATTTGCATGTTCTCCCTGTGCTTGGTGGGTTTCCTCCGGGTACTCCGGTTTCCTCCCACAGTCCAAAGACATGCAGGTTAGGCTGATTGGTGTTCCCAAATTGCGAATTATGAATGAATGTGTGAGCGTGTGTGCCCTGCGATGGATTGGCACCCTGTCCAGGGTGTACTGTACCCTGCCTCGTGCCCTAAGCCTCCAGGGATCGGCTCCAGGCCCCTCTGAATACAGGATAAAGCGGCATAGAAGATGAGTGAGTGAGTGAGTGAGGTGCAGGTGTTTGCTTACATTGAGCTAGTAGTAGCTTATTTTAAAGTACAGTAGATTATTTAAACCTGGCACATAACAGTTCATAACATTACTTTTACTCAACATTTTGATTTCTTTTATTGTGCAGGTTAAAACTTCAAGCGAATACCTACAGTGAGTACTGCAAAAGTTAGATAAGAGTTTGATGCATGTGCAGTACGCTTTCAAAACTTGCGATTTTTAATCTGGCACAAAACTGCCCATAACTTCACTGCTACTAAACAGTTTTATTTCATTTATGGATGGGTTTCATACATCCAATCCTTTCACCTTGACTCATCTTCGTGCTTGTGGATGTTACTCAGATCTTTCTCAGTTGTTTTTTATCTCATTTTCGCGACAGAAACATACCTATAACCACTCCCTGTGGTTTCCTTTAGCTGACAGAGTTTCCTGTTGAGTTTCCATGGCTACTGTTGTTGTTTTTTTCTTTAAAGACTGGCTTTCTATACTTTCTAAACTTTCTTTAAGCTGGTGGTATTTCAATTATACATGTTATGCATTGCTAAAATCATTATTTATCCATGTGTATAGGTTCTGTATTAACCCTTCATAAGGATATTGGCTCATTAATAATCCAAATTAATTGGATTTCAGGTGATGTCTCAAGGTAATTTAAGGTCTTCTGTGCTTAAGGGAATGGTTCTTTTTTTGCCTCCACTCTTGTTACTAGTTTGAATATGCAAATTGTGAAAAATATCTCTTCAGGCTCTTTGGTATTAGCTTTCACTGCTACAGTTATGACGTGCAGCTATATTTGTCAGTAAAGCCAAATAATAAACATTACTTTAATGTGTAAATGACATTAGACATTAGATGCTAATTAGCTTCATCTTTTTAATGATGCACAATTTCATCTCAGAAATATTGCAAAAGACAAAAAATATGATGTTAATATACAATGCAGATTTTCTTTTACCTCTATGTTTGACTACAGACTGGATATTCCAGTAGGTGCAGGAACATGCCGTTTGTCCAGAGTGCAAGAGCGAGAGTCCAGAAGACTTGATCACTTCCCTATTATCACTTATCATTTATGATCTAATTTGATCTGCTTTGACCAAAGGTGCAGACTTTTTTATTACTATTAGTATTTGCTCTGTCTGCATGGCTTTCTCTCTCTCTCTCTTTCTCTCTCTCTCTATCATTGTTTGAATGTTAATAAAAACATTCTACTTTTGTTTAAAAAAGTAAACAAAAGAGAATCAATGAGGACACCACACATAGATAACCTAAATATTTTTCTGAATGATCTCACCTGATGTGCCTTCAGATTCCACTGAGTAAGTTTGTTTATGCCCTGGTCTTGACCACCATTCAGTGGGAAACCTTAAGTAGGACGACATAATGGTTTAGTGGTTAGCACTTGCACTTCCTGGATTCGATTCCCGCATCGAATCTGTGTGCATGGAGTTTGTATTTTTCTCCCCATGCTTGGTGGGTTTCATCTGGGTAATCCAGTTTCCTCTCACAGTCCAAAGACATGCAAATTAGGCTAATTGGCGTTTCCAAATTGCCTGTAGTGTGAATGTTGACTAGAGGTCCAACCACAATCGTACAAATGGGGATAAATACAATTGTCACCATTGGCCTCCACAGTCCCTAGTTGGAGTACAAGGGTTCCAAGATGGATGGATTAATGAAAACCTCAAGTAGGTATTTTAGATTTAGAGCTTATAACACTAATTACAGGAACAAAAGACTTTGAGGCGTCAAGATCATTCAGTACACTTGTGGAAAAGCAGTGTCCATCAATACCACAATGTTAGTGTTTTTACAGCAGACCATCCATACATACATTTGACTTGGTACCGGTTTCTCTACACAAGTAAAGGGAAGAAGAGTTAAAAATATATGGACTTATTAAAAAGTCTCCCAAAACATCATCTTAAATTTATAAAGAGTTAATACTGACATTCTTGTTAAACCCGTTAAAATAAAACTGAAAGTCATTGACATCTTGATTTTGTCATTTTAAATTTATTGTGGTTGTATACAAAGGGAAATGTGCATCAGTATCAAGTGGTTACATTAATTGATCTGAGCTTTATGGAAGTAAACACAGAAACAAATAGAGAGTATATGTGTGTTGCTATCTGTCTTGCTATGTATTTATGTATAACAACACAAACAAAAACATTTTTGGTTTATACAGTAATAATTATTTTAAAAACTATTAATTTAGCATTAGCTACAAAATTCTGATTCTGTAGTTAATGCTGAATTGACAGTTTTTTAAATATTTATTATAAACATGCAAACCAGGGTAAAAATGCTACTTAATCTTAAAGATAGACTGGAACTCCCTCTCAAACATCTTCTTTAGTTTAGCTGCCATTAGGCCAAAGTCATTGTCCTGCAGACAAAAACATATACACAGATTAGGTTGGAAACATTGAAACATGTTTTACTAAACAGCAACCATATTCTTTTTGTTTTAAAAGAAGACTTTTACAAAAAAAAAACCATGTTATGCTCCTATAACAAAAAAGAAAAAATATTTGTTCTGAAATTGTGGTAATAAATACAAAAAGTGATAATTACCAATCAGTTGTAACATTAACACCACATAACATTAACCTTTGAACGTTGATTATCCTATACTGTATATACCAGTAAACTGGCGTCATGCATACCCAAGGCTCACCCATGCCCAATGGAAACGAAGGCCAGCCAGTCTGGTCTGAACCCACAGAAAAGCCAATGCAGCAGAGCTCATTAAAAAGACCCAATGCTTGCTCAATGCTGATTATAAAGCCATGTCTGAACCATCGAGGCCACACCACCCAGACATCACAGCACACCCTCTGAGAGCTTTATACCTGTATTCACTTATTTAAAAAGGTGTATATTTAATCTAGATTAGTGTCTTACACTGTTCAAAGCTTGGCAGTTGCTGAAAATTAGTTGGATGTCATTCACAAACTCTCCAACTGTTTTATAGATATTTTCCTGCAGCCTGGACTTCACTTTATTCAGCCACATAGCCTTTGCAGACTCACTGTTCCATTCAGCATCCTGCACAGGGGCACAGTTTAGCAAAAGTTAGGTAATGCAGTGTCGTACATGTCATGGCATTTTGTATACTGAAGAAAAACAGACAGATGTGACAACATCCAACAAATAACACCCGGTCTTCAAAAGCAGAAGTAATAATAACTATACAGTGTGTATTTAGCATATCCTATGCAAAGTGAAATGAATATTGAGTAAATCATAAAACCTGGGTTAAAATTTGAGTGGGACATATAATAACAAGAAATACTTACTGTGGTGGAAGGGTTGTCAGTAAACACATGCAGGTTATCTTCCTTATACAAATACAGCAGCAGGTACTGACAGTGCTAATAAAGGAAAAACACTAATGATCAGAACCTTAGCTCTGTGTGTGTGTGTGTGTGTGTGTGTGTGTGTGTGTAGGTGGGTAGGTGTGTGTGTGTGTGTGTGAGTGTGTGTGTGTGTGTGTGTGTGTGTGTGTGTGTGTGTGTGTGTGTGTGTGTGTGTAGGTGGGTAGGTGTGTAGGTGTGGGTATGTGTGTGAGTGTGTGAGTGTGTGTGTGTGTGTGTGTGTGTGTGTGTGTGTGTGTGTGTGAGTGTGTGTGTGTGTGTGTGTGTGTGTGTGTAGGTGGGTAGGTGTGTAGGTGTGGGTATGTGTGAATTGCATCTACTGTATATACCATAATTTTGTCAGAAACAGGACAGTCCAAAACGTCTTCCCTTTTCAGTGGAATCTGTGCTACCTGGTTAGTCTTTGCCACACAGAAAGTGCACACCCAACTGTTCCTGCACACACACACACACACACACACACACACACACATTTGACATGTAGTAGTTACATTATTACATTTGACAGTAGTTAACATTCTTCCCTAGGCTACCTGTACACACAATGACATCATGATCATTCTGGTGGGGTTTGTTGGCTGAAATCTCTTCAAGCTTTCAATGGATTATGTATTACAGAGTATTGCAGCTCTTAATCAGCAGAAAAAAGGTAAATCACTTTACCATTTATGTAGTATAGACCTATAATGTTTGGGGTGATGAGCGAATGATGTTTTTTTTTTATTGTTTTTGTTTTTTGTTTTTTTAACACCTCAAATCAGCTGTCAAGTCTGGTGGTGGTGGTGGTAATGATGAGGAATTCTGGGAAACTTGTATTACAATATTTCTTCAATTCTATTGAATTAATTCTGGTTAGATATTCGAACTTAATTGTTTAAGATGGTTAACTGGTTCGATGAAATGTTTCTTTATGTGCTTAAAGCTTTTGATCATGATATTATTTTTTAACAAAACTAAGAAGAAACATTTTTCTCTAACTTTGAGGTTAGGTTAGAATTCCCATCTTTTTCAGTTAATTATCCACCTTCCGTGGTATGATTGGTTACAAGAAGTTGAGTTATGTCAACTGGACTTGTTTAGTAGAAACGTATCACTACTGAAGTCGTCCAGTTAACATGACTCAACTTTCAAATAAATTCACCTGGATGACTGAGAATCTTCATAGACATTGGTTACAAGAGTTCAGTCTGATCTGTGATTGATGAGATTGTTTACTACATATGAAACAGTGAGCCAATCAGTGTCCTTCCTCAGCCAGAGACCCAGTGGATGAAAATAAAAATTGATGGGAAAGAGTTGTTTATTCTCACTGTTTACCGATCAGGAATGGAAGCAAAATTTGAAACTCAAGTCACGTATCGTTAACACACAAGCAGCGCAAGCATGCACATAAACAATATATTATTCTGAAAAGAGAAGAGTGTTTCAATCAGATTGAGTGTTTATATAGCTAGTATTTACATATTAAACTGATTAAAAGGCTTACACCACCCCTCTCCTTCCTATTTAAAATTCATTCCAGTTAAGCCATTCTGTGCCAGACTGAAGATGATCTTTTAGAGATAATCTTGGAAATACTACCGGTATGTTGTGACCATTTCTTGTATACTTTAACTCTTTGCAGGGTTTCCTGACTAACCACTTTTCATCACTTTTCCCCTGTCTTTTTCTGTTCTTTTTTAACATTGATTTTAATGCACTTTTTACCTCTTGTGTCCTTTTTTTCTGTTTTTGTCCTTTTTATTGTTTGTTAAAGTTGACATTCTATTACTCTTTTACTCACCGAGCTGTTTGGTCCTGTACTACTGGTAAATGGCATTCACGGTGAAAAGCTTTTCGACATTGCCTGCAGTTAATCAGGACTCCTTCTTCTTCTTCATTACAAATGCAGCATGCATCAACTTTAACCTGATCCAGCTGGTACAGAAAATGAAAAACATTGATGCATTATATAATTATACTATATAGTGAATTATTATGGTGATGATGATTAAATCCATTTCCATTTAATCCGTTTCCACTCGGACAATAACCATTGATGCCCAATAATATGGCATTGACTTGACTCATACACTATATGATCAAGAATACGTAGTCATCTGACTATCATATCCATGTGCTTGTTTAAAATCCCATTCCTGATTTATTCCCTTTATGCTGGTGTAGTAAGCTCCATTTCCTTGCAACTTAAGATAGCATAGAACTTCTGAAGCAGGTTGGAGCCTCTTAGAGGACTATATATATATATATATATATATATATATATATATATATATATATATACAGCTTCTCCAAAACACCCCAAAGTGACTCAATAATATTTAGATCTGATGACTGTACAGGCCATGGGAGATGTTCAACTTCACTTTCATGTTCATCAAAACACTCTGTCACCAGTGTTGCTGTGTGTATTGGTGCATTATCATCCTGATACATGGTACCGCCTTCAGGATACAATGTTTGAACCATTGGGTGCACATGGTCCTTCAGAATAGTTTGATAGTCCTTGGCAATGACGTGCCCATCTAGCACAAGTATTGGGCCTAAGGAATGCCATGATATTGTAGCCCAAACCATCACTGATTCACCCCTATGCTTTACTCATGCAAGTAGAGCATTCGCTGGGCATGCAACAGTCTTCAACGCTTCTTTGGGGCTTTTCCACACCGTAAGTCTCCCAGATGTGGGAAAGACAGTGAAGGTGTACTCATTAGAGAACAATACATGTTTCTCATTATCAACAGCCCAAGATTTTGGCTGCTGGCACCATTGAAACTGACTTTGGCCTTGGCATGAGTGACCAAAGGGTTGGCTATAGCAGCCCGGCCATGTACATTTACCCCGTGGAGCTCAGGAACAGTTTTGGTGGAAACAGGAGAGTTTAGATGCACATCTAATTCTGCAGTGAGTTGGTCAGCTGTGGTTTTATGTTTTTGGATACAATCCGGGTTAGCAACCGGACATCCATTCCTCAGACAGCTTCTTCTTGCGTCCACAGTTACTCCTGTTGGCTTTGGTTCGTTCTTGTTGGTGGTGTGCTGACATTACCCTGGATACCGTGGCTCTTGATACATCACAAAGACTTGCTGTCTTGGTCACAAATGTGCCAGCGAGATGCACACCAACAATTTGTCCTCTTTTGAACAGTGATATGTCACCCATAATGTTGTGTGCATTCAATTATTTTAAGCAAAACTGTACACATTATTCTTAGACTTTCTGACTGAAATCAGTGTATAGAATCTTGGGCGATGAGTCTTGCTGGTGTTTTTTTTTTTTTTTTTTAGTGTTTGTGGAATCCCAATCACTGACTCCCAATCACTGCTGCATTTGGGACCAGTTGCAAAGGTAACAAAATTTTGAAGGCATCACTCATTTTATTGACTCTATTCCTCTCCTAATTAAATCTTTACACTCTGCTCTTTAATAATTATACATTATAAAATACACTAGTACTGTAGTTTGTTTAAGATTTATTTCAGACTCACCGGATTGTTAAAATATGGTGTACTTAAGGACTCATGGTGGGAATCTGTGAACTTCGCTATAAAGTGAAAGAGAAAATAACTGATTATACAGCAGAATGGCCATTAGTTTGCAGTTCATCATCAGCAACTAAAAATTACAAACAAGCATGTGATGATGGGACCAATTAGAATGAGAAAATATACCTTTTTCATCTAATAACTGTGCTTGTCTATTATACCATTGAACTTTATCCATCATGTCTGTATCATGTCCTCTTTCCACCCTGCTTTCCAAACAGTCCTGCCTATACATAATGTGTCTTATGTCTCCGTGTAACAATTTATCCTTTATCTGCCACATTTAACCTACATTTTTTAAAACAAGGAAAACTTACACCAGTGATGTGACTCTTTAGTAGAGATAACGTAATTAGATGACAATATTACTCTTGTTTACTCAGTTGTCTGTTTTAGAAAAGTGTAGCTCAGCTCTAACATGGTAACTCTTAATGGTTGTTTATAATTGGATCCTCATTATCATCCACATTCTTAAAATAATGGTTGATTTATTTAAGCATCTCAGGCTATACCCTGCTCATTCATTATGTGCTCTGAGCTGTCTTTGCGCATGAACCTTTATGGAGTTCTGTGAGTGTCACTGCATGCAAATGGCATTGCAGATGAGGTGATATATCTTCAGGAACCTAAGCAAGTCCAGTTGTTGCTGAAACAATGAGCTAGAGGAATGTCAAAAATTTCTCAAAGACTGATGAGATAATAGTTATTACAGGGTGCAATGTAACAAACTACATGTAGGCTACTGTATTATCTTAACAGAACTTGAGTGCATAATATTTGCACAGGAGGGAAAGATTTAAGTCATTGTCATCTTAAAGACAGACATTGGTGAAACAAAAACCCCCAGTGACATCAGGGTGTCAATGACTTGATGACTTAATAGAGTTCCAAAATGAAACCTTAAATCCAGAAACTTAAATCCATTTGCCACTGAAACAGCACCTTTGGGATGACTATGTCCTGCATGACGGAGAATCTTCAAAAACCTCCAGCTTATTTATTATTTATTTAAATCATGCTCTGTGTTCAATTAATGATCAAATTGTGATAGTTATAATATGAATAAATAAATAACCAACAAATTTGCATCCATACTTAACACTTTGTCATAGACTTACAGAATGTAGCAAGTTTCTTCTGGCTGGAGGCTGAAGAACCTTCTCCTTCTTCTCCTGACTCATCAGTGATATTCTTTCTTTTTGTTCCTTTTGCATTTTGACCTGTTTCATAATTCTCGCTTCCTGTCAGGATCTCAGCATTAAACAGGTTTTCTGGAGTAAAGACAGATCCTTAAACGAGAGACACCAAGACTTCAATATAAAAACGGCGCAAAACAAGACCTGCTTAAGCATAAATGAGTTGTATAATCGTATAATTCAGGAATTACAAACAAAGACAAAAAAATGGAGTGACTGACCATCCAGAAGGCTAGTTTGGAGTGTGCGCAGAACAGGGTATTTATTCAGGATGTGATCCTGAAAAACACATCCCCAAAAGGTCTTCACACACTGGCCACCTTGCGTTTCGATCCAGTTCAAAATTTCATACACCCCACCTTGCCGTCTTTCCCTATTTCTCATTTTTGTTACTTTCTGCAGAAAGTGAAAGAGAGAGGAAGAGAGAGATTTTTTAGCTACTTTTTTTTGTTATATTGTGACTTATTTCAGTTCGCAATACACATGTCATATTTGTCAAACCAGTAAAGCATGTGCAATTAAGATCATTATTATTGTTGTTGTTGTTAATAATAATAATAATAATAATAATAATTTCAAATATTTTTATACTGCATGACAAAAAATTTGCAGAATTTATGGGCAACATTTAAATATTTTAATCATGAAAGATGTAAAACATAGCAAGTTATTATTATTATTATTGTTTTATAATTATTGTTAATTAACAATAACAAATGATTAAACACTGCTTAACCACTCTGGGAACATTCACAGCCCTCAGCCTGGGTGTAAATCAATCCAGTTCACTTCCTTATCTAAAGGAAGGAAACACCTGCTCAAATGTCGGATTGTTCCTGTAGTCTTGCCTTGTACACCTCCTCCTCTACCAGTCCGTGGTCTCGGAGCTGATTGAGGAAAGTGTTCGGTTCATCCATGCAGGAGATCTGCGTCTTGTTTACGCGAAAGAAACGAATCACCTCCTCTTCCGACTTCAAACCCAGGACAAATGTGACGCTGTTCATCTTTCATGAAAAAACAAACCTGTTTACAATTAGTCATTACATCTACAAGAATGAATTTAATTAAACAAAAAAATATATCTTTACCTCAATTTGTTCAGGTATTTATTTTTACGATTTCGGTTTGTTGTTGTTGTTGTTGTTGGTGTTTAATCCCCGTCGGGCCCCGATGGCGGAGACTGGAGATGAGCTGCAGACGGAAAAAAAAAAAAAAAAAAGAGTTGCGCAACTACTGCGTTTCTATTCAACGTAAACGAAAGTTAACCCGTGAAGAGCCGAAGCCTGTAGCCATGTTTAATTTTGGCAGGCACACCTTATTTTGCTATGATTAAAACGAATAAAAACAATTAAGATCTTTAATTGCTTGTGTATGTAATGCGGATAGAATGGCACGTATGGAGTAGACGGCATGTGAGAGTCTGGACCGGAATAGAAAAGAAAACAGCAGAATAATGGTAATTGTTTTTGTTTTAGGAATTTTACACCGTGATTAGTGATTGATTTTATAGTGGTTATAGGTAATAAGTCATTTGATAGTTGCAAGCAGTGATGAATAATTTGGTGACCAGTGATTGATTGTCACTGTCCAGTAAATGACCAGTCATTTTAAAGTGGTGATCAGTCATTCAGTCATTTTGCAGCAGTGATCAGGGATTATTAATTTTGCAATTTGCTTGCATCCCTTTGTCTGTGAATAACAGCTGGAAAAGTATTTATTTTTTTAAAGTGAGTATTTATGTAATACTTTTACCATATGCCCAGTGTCCACTGGATTGTTTATGTAATGATATGGCGCCATCTACAGGCGCGAGCTCCGAAGTCCTGGATCTTTTTCTGGAAATTCTTCACAGGTTTACTTTCGGTTTCGTTGCATAACTTCCGGTTTTCGGGCGGTGCGGAATAATACAGGAAGGCGGGAAACTCCTATTTCAAATTTATAATCTCCAAAAACAAACAACAAACCCCACTCAGGGACCAGGAAGGTAAAATCCGACATTTCGAAGTTTGATCTAATTTTGTTTAAGATCTAAGTGTAGATGTATTCAGTGGAGGTTGTGGCTCAGTAGCTTGCACCTTCTAGATCTGCTGTTTCATTGTGCATTTCAGTAATCCATGTTTTACTGTACAGGAAGAGCAGAGACAAGATGGATCCTTTGAATTTTCTAACTGAAGATGATCTGAAGAAGTTCTTTCACTGTAAGAAGACAGAAATGTCTTGTATGGAGGAACCGCACGTCTTCCTGACCCAGCTCCGAGACCATGACCTGGTACCTGAGGAGCTGTACAAGGTGAGAGCTGATCTTCACTGCTCATGCTGAGCCTTTACTACTGCACCCGGGATAAGCAGATTGACTGCACATTAATGTTTAAGGAGTGTTTGCTTATGACTATGGTTTGATATGATGTTAGTGTTACTGTATCTGAAAGTTGCTGTGACTTTTTCTTCTTTCTTTTTCTTCTTTCTTTTTCTTCTATATTTCTTTATAAGTTTATCTCTACACGATCAAAGCATGGAACTGGTGCTAAACAGTGTCTCACCTATAGGTGGAAGTGAATTTTCAAATTGGATCGTATAACACCATTTTTCCTAATATGTAATACTTTCTATGTCCTGATCTATGCTTCATTATTAGTAAATATGCATACACATTTATATTTTTATCAGATAACAAGAAAAATATTTGCTAAATACATTGTCATGCCCTTTTATGTAGTATATTTTTAAAATAAAATCTTTCAATCATCTTAATTGACATTTAAATATAACTTGGCCAATTTAGATTTCATATAAAAAGACCCTCAAAAAGTGCATTATTCTAAAATGTAAAACTGGTCAGATATTGCAACATGAATTTGACATGGTTACAGACACTACAGATTTTTGTTATTATTTTTTTACCAAAAACAATTTCATCACAATTTTTACAGGTCATGCTTTTAGAAGCTTACACTGATTTTAGAAATATAAATAAAATTATATTAAAGAAATAAAAGATTAATAAGAAATATGAACAATGTGCATTTAATGATTATTGTTTGAAGGGAGACAGTATAATGCTGAAAAATGGCCATATAGAAATTATCTTTCCAAAACGGCTGAAGTTAACAACTTGAAAATTTTAGAGAAGCAAGCCAGCATTCCTTAATGCATATATTACTTGCTTCCCTGATCTTGTCTTGACTTGTTATGTGTCTTGAACTTGTCTGTGTGCATGAAGTTTGCATGTTCTCCCTGTGCTTGATGGGTTTCCTCTCAGTACTGTAGTTTCCTCCCACAGTCCAAAGACATGCAGATTACGCTAATTGGCATTCCCATATATATATATATATATATATAGAGAGAGAGAGAGAGAGAGAGAGGGAGGAGCTAGGATTATATATAACAAAATATCTAATGACGCGTCCTTTCTTGATTTTTTTTTTACTACATCTACATTAAAAAACAATGCTAATAGCGTCCATAATATGCATTCAAAATATTAAGACGTGTGTGCTACTTATGCTCTATAAGAGCTGATAAAGGCTGGCGAAAAAAGGCTTCTAATATTAAATTACTGTAGAAGGTGTGTCAAAACTTTTGACTGTAATACCTGTCCACCCTTTGGATAATATACCATTACATTTAATACTTTAAGGATCATTACTTTGTTCTAGAAGTACCAGAGTATAAAAGATGGTACCAGACCAGCAACAACTGGAAATGAGAGTACAGACACAGACATATTTATTTTGGACATATCTATAATAAAAAATACACAAATGGTCCACTGTGGCGAAGAAGATCTTATAAACATCACCCCCCCCCCCCCCTCTCTCTCTCTCTCTCTCTCTCTGTAGAAGGTAATAAAGATGAAGTGTAAAGACAGAACGCAAGGTGTGTATCAGATTCTGGACTGGCTGGAGAAGGAGCGAGGACAGTGTGTGAAGCTGTTTTGGAGTTGTGTATTTAAGAATCACATCTTGCAGAAATATTCGGTTCTCCGTATGCTCCGGACCAGCCTCCAGAACGGTCAGTCATCTTATCTTAAACAAATCACATTAATTTGATTACTTAATTAAACATACAGAGTTAATGAACGCAAATCCAGTGCTTTTTAATTGCATGTTGTTCTCTTTATTGTTGAGAACATGATCTTAAAGGATGGATTGCCTCTCGTTTCAGGCTCCTACAAGGCTGATACGGAGCTCCTTGATGAGCAGAAATTAACCAAGAAGGAGAAAGACTCAATCCGGAGCAAAGAAGATAAAGAAAATGAGCAGACGAGTGGAAGAAAGAGGAAGCAAAGCACTAAAGGAACAAAGAAACCTTTCTCTAATTCCAGCCTGAAGAAACCGGCCAAGAGGCCCACATTTGGTCAGTTTCTCTTCTCGATTGTTTCATGTCTTTAAATCGGAATTAAACATTTATTTTTTTTTTAAATCCAAAGTATCCAAAATTTTGGGGCGTAAGTTAAGAAAATTATGAGTTTGTGATTATTGAATACGGCACAGGTTCCCCATGACGGTCCTGTCAAGTCTTATTCTAAGGTTTATGCAAGTTTGATGGTGACAATTACGATGTGATTTTTTGGAACATAAGAGAGTTTTCAAAGATAGAAAATAATTACTTGGCAATATATCTATTATATCTGATGTACTGTTTTAATTCTCTTGCTTATGGAGGTCTACCTGTAAACCCTTCATGTCATGCAAGGAAATATCTATAATATGCTTCTCTTTCAATATAAACGTGAAAAATCTCTCTCTTGGTCAGCCAATCCATTAAAAAAAGGAGAGACGGCAGCTATTTGGACGTTGAATTTTTATAAGACTCGACTCCCTGTTACCTGCGGTGATAAAGAAGGCACTCTGCATCGGGACAAACTGGCCGAAGGTACAACCTTTTTATGCTGTTTTATAAAATAATAATAATAATAATAATAATAATAATCAATGATAATGGTATTTAAAATGAAGAAATTTGTATTACAATTCTGTGAGCGTCAGATTTTGTTACAATTTTAAGCAAACTTAGCGAATTCTGTGCTGCTTGCCAATGTGTGAGTAATGAAGAGTGTAGGATTTTAAAGGAACTGCGTTTGGAAATATTTTACCCCTTCAAACGCAAACAGATTAAACAAATGAAAAAAGGAGAATTTTGGAGTGAGTGTGTTCATACAAGAATTACCCACACAAACGAATCACATGGTCTCTGAATCTCTATCACTCAGTATCGCAAACTGCCGAGGATTCCTAAGTCTTTAGGATTTCATTTTTAGAAGAAATTTACATGAGTATGAATGACAGAGTATGAATTACATCAGGTTTTAGAAGTGGTTTCTCAACATTAAATATAATTATTATTATTATTAACATTCTTAACTTTCTCAGTTTTAAAATTCTCAGTTCTTCAAAAAAGACATTTGTCTGTTAACATTCGTTTTGTTCCTGTAGGATCCAAGTGTATCTTGTCCGAGGGTCACTGTTTCAGCACCAGCGAATTTGAGAGGTTTGCCAGAAAGGGGTACGGCAGGACCTGGAAACAGAGCATCAGCTGCCAAAACACTCCGTTGCAGAAGCTTATAGAGGTAAAGATCATTAACGTGACTGGAAATTGGCACTTTAAAACTACAAACATTAATCTGCAGGTGGAGGTAAAGTCATTGGTTTGTCTTTTCCATTTTCTTCTTTTCTGTTAGGAGGGTCATCTACAGTCTCCAAGTGCAAAAAGACACAAGAATCAAAAGGTCATGAGAACTCTTTCGTTTCCTGTTGATTCATAATGTAGCTCGAAAAGGATTTAGTCTTTCTGTTAACTTAAAATGCCAGTCTTGTCCAGGTTTCTCCGTTAGCTATTTATTTTCTGTTAAATGATGTTGTTCCTTTATGTTGTACGCGGCACCTTGGTCCTGAACTGACTGTATATGGTTGAAATGACAATAAAAGCCTACTTGAACTTGAACTTGAAAAAAATAGAAAAAAGACTGTAATTAATTTTCTCTTTGCACAGAACCAAAGCATTCAGCTACCGACGAACAGCTCGAATGAAGTCCATGAGGAGGAAGAGGAAGAAGACAGTGATCAAGAGGAAAACTTTTCCTTACCAGTCAGCTGTGGCTCTCTCAGTGGGACTTTATACAAAGACAGGTTTGCAGGTACGTAATCAGATCCAAACGTAATCCACTTTAACACAAGAGTAGAGCGGGTAAAGGAAACAGTAGATGATAGCACTCTGCACAATGAGTAAGGAAGATGACACATACAGGGTGTGTTCTCTTATCGCCAATGACATCATACTTCTTTTATTCATGTATAGTTACAGTGTATGTTGTATAAACATCCACAAAGCATGTTAGTTCCTGTACTCACTTACGTTAGAGCAGCTACAAGCAGGTGGTCCATTGCCAGCATGTCTTTTACGCCTTTATTGAGACAAAAATTCAGCTTGTTACGTTGTGTTAATGTATTTCTAAGTGTGTTTGTGTGTTTGCGCTGCAGTGTCGGGTGGTAAAAGCATCCGCACAGAGGAGCGCTGGTTCACTCCTGAGGAGTTCGTGAAGTCAGCTTTGCCAGACGGACACTGGATGAGAGACATAGTGTGCAACGGCGAACCCCTTCAGCACCTGCTAAAGGTACAGTGCAGTCATTTAAGCTATAGCTGTGTAAAAATATAGATTGTGAGTAAGAGTAGCATTCAAACCCCATTTTTTTTTCAGTTTCAGTTTAATTTAATTACATTTTATTTGTACAGTACTTTTATAGAATGGACATTAATTTAAAAGTGTTCTGTGTTATCTGTCACCTGGAGATCGCTAGTTTGATTCCAGCGTGATGCCGTAGCCTTTCGCAGCCGGAGGGGCATGGGGAGAGCTGATTGGCTGAGTTCTCTTAAAGGGGAGGGATGGGAGGCACTTCAACATGGGCGCCCCCTAGTGACGGGGGTAAAAATTGGATACGACTAAATTAGGGAAAAAATCTGGGGGAAAAATATTTAAATTATAATATGTATTATAAAATGTATGCATTCTATATCAAAATTAAAGAATAGACCAACATTTTACAGACATTTGTGTGTTCTGTTTGCAGGAGCATATCCTGCAGGTCCATCCGCCACAGTGCAAGTGTCGACGGTGTCATCTTACCAACCCAGTGAGTCAACGAAAAACGGCAGAACATTTCCTCAGGGCATCTGTAGAGATTAGAAAGAATGGATTAGAATGAGAATGCATCACTATCACAACCCGGCAAAACACCATAAAAGAGTCAAGAGGTTTTTTGTTGTTTCATTTCAGCGTAGACAAGCTCACAGATATAAAGCTTGCAGAATAGACAGAACAAAGAACACATGCATGTCAGAGTCTGAATTAATTTCCTAAATAAAATTGTGAGCGGTTACAAACTAAAATAATAAGGGCCGTTCGAGTCAAAACGGGACTTGGGATGAAATTCCTGGTGAATAAAAGAGTAAAAGGCAAAGCGATTGAGGTTAACAGAAGACTTCAAGCACAGTACGGTGTTGAGACTCTTAGACGAAGTAAGACATTTAAAAGAAGGCCATATGTACTGTACATGAATGATGATCTCATCCGTGGTGGCTTGGAGCTCGCTGCAGGCGTTCCTGTGAACATTCACTGAATAGAGCACTTGCACAAGGAAGAGATGCATCTGTGTGTGTGAACTGTACACACAGTCGGTCACCAACACCACTTGCACGTTACAGGAACTCGGCTGGGAGTTACTGCCACATCCACCGTACTCTCCTGATCTCGCTCCAACACATTTCCACATGTTCTTGGGAGGCCAGTGTTTTAGACATGAATCAGACAGGCAGTCTGATCATGGCTCTGGTGAACTAAGAAAACTTTCTACCTTGATGATGTCCCAGCGCTAGTGAAACACGAGGATAAGTGCATTAGTGTAGCAGGGTTTATATAGAGAAATAAAGGGAGGTTTTAACTATGTTAATAGTGTATTCTGATATTCTGGACAATCAAAAGTCCCGGTTTGACTTGAACGTCCCTCCTTAGGTGTCGGAAAAGTGTAAAAAAAAATTCAGATTTAGCGTTTTATAGTTAATGTGTTCGTTTAACTCACTCTTGTACTGTTTATATAAACCAATGTACGGTATATAATCATACACACAAGGCATTTTAATCTTGTAAAGTTGTAATATGTTTTGTTTGACTCTTTTTTTTTCTCCTGTAACCAGCTGGATCATGATAACGATGATGTGTGCTTCATTTGTAACTCCAGTGAAAATCTGACACTGGTGTGCTGTGACGAATGTCCTCGAGCGTTCCACCATCAGTGTCACTTACCCGTGCTAAAGGAAGGAACCCTTGGGTGAGTGTGTGTGTGTGTGTGTGTGAGAGAGACAGAGAGATTAAGGGAGAGAGAGAAAGTTTTAATAAATGTAAACAATATGAAAAATAATAATATGTGTGTGTGTGTGTGTGTGTGTGTGTGTGTGTAGGAGCAATTGGAAGTGCACCTTTTGTGTGTTAAAGTTCAACCAAGAATTGTGGATTAGCATGACCAGTGATGATGCTTTGAACAGTTCTGTTTCTGAAAGTACTATGGTAAATCTATTCACTCAAACACACACACACACACACACAGATCTGAGTTTCTCATCATGTGTCTATATTGTTTCATCAGCACTGTGAGTACTTGCTGTTGCGTCTGTACAAGGACGACTCACTGCAAGTCTTTACTAAAAACCCCACCAAAGAAGTAAGATTTCACCTGATGTAATTGTCACATTACTTTGACAGGATGTGCACACATTGTTTGGATATTAAAGAATTGTCTCAGAATTGACTACATTGCATCATCTTGAGCCTGTGTGTGTGTGTGTGTGTGTGTGTGTGTGTGTGTGTGTGTGCAGGTGCGGGGGTACACCAGGGTGATCTCGAAGCCCATGTGGGTGGACCGGGTGAAGACCAAACTTCAGACCAAAGTGTATAAAAGAGTGGGAGAGTTTGTGGGAGACGTCAGGCTCATCTTTCAAAACTGCCACATTTTTAATGAGGTGAAACTAGAACAGAGTGTGTGCTGTACTGTGTAAGAACTTCTACAGTGCTGGTGTTTAGGGTCAGAACAGTTATGAAAGTACAAATATGGCATCGGTTCAATCTCCAGTGGAGTTTGGAAAGAGCTCTTTGTTTCGGTGTAAGCTGTAAGCACTGCCGTACACTTAGCTATGTACAGCTCAGCAAATTTTTTTATTCTTATTCGACTACTGGATATATACTACTGGATATATACAGTTTATATAGTAAATCCCCAACATACAAACAAGTTCCATTCCAGTAGCAGGTTCATAAGTCTGATTTGTTCGTAAGTCCAACAAATATTGTCCAGTTAATAGGATACTAACACAATTGTCTGTACACAGTATATTACAGTACAGTGTTCTTTACAATTATGCTGATGGTTAAATGATTCATCTTTAAATAACGAGCGATGTCTGCCATCTTTTCACCTCGCTCCATTCTTTTAATTATTTTCACATTCGTCTCGATCGTTATTGCTTGGCGCTTCTTAGCAGTTTCTTACACTTGCTTGTGGACACCCTGGGTTGGTAATGCACTTGCCGAGAATTCATGCTGCCCACATGTGACAATTTACACCGAATCTAATCGCGGATCTAACTTTTGCGATTGAATATGTGTGATGTCATATTTCTTAACGTTCACAAATCAAATGTTCGTATGTAGGGGACTTACTGTACAGCCAAAGGTTTATTTACCCCCGACCGTCACAATCACATGTACTTAAACATCGCATTCCAGATTTATGAGAGCCGCTACTCTAAAACAGCATTCCAATAGATTTTTTTTCGGGGCACGGCTGTGTGGATTTGTGAGTATTTGTGAGATCGGGCGCTGATGTCGGGATGTCCAGGAAGCTCCAGTTCCAGTGCAGGTTTGGCCATCTTAGGTCAAGTGAAGGAAAATTTAAAGGCTTTAGCATATAGAGACGTTTTGTACAGTTGTAGTGCTCAGGTGTGCACATACTCTTGGCTTTTCTTATTTGACAATACTGTACTACTGGAAATATGCAGTATACACTAAGTCCCCAACATACTAACAACTTACATTCCAAGAGCTCGTTTGTAAGTCTGATTTGTTCATAAGTCCAACAAACATTGTCTAGGTTCTAGAATTATAACACAATTTTCTGTACACGGTATATTACAATACAGCGTTTTTTTAGAATCATTACGGTGCTTGATATGATATGAGTTATTATCATGGGTCAATCAATACTGTACTATATGTAATAAAATTTTATCAGAATTGTAAAAAGGCCGAATGTTCATTTGCAAATGATGATGTTAAGAGGGGCTGTTTTTAAAAAGTCAGAGTTACAGGCAAAATGCAGGTGAAATATTCTTACACATCGTCTTTTGGTTCTTTTTAGATAATAATGTATTTATAACTAAACATATTTGAAAGTACAGATAGCAAATTATTGTTGTTCTAAATCAATTTAATTGTTGGATCATAAGATGACGCGGTGGCGTAGTGGTTAGCACTGTGGCCTCGCACCTCCAGGGTTAAGGCATCAACTCCTGATTGTCTGTGTTCATGGAGTTTGCATGTTCTCCCTATGCATGGAGGGTTTCCTCCTGGGACTCTGGTTTCCTCCAACAGTCCGAAGACATGAACTGAATGTAGACTAATAGGCATTCCCAAATTACCTGTAGTGTGTAAGTTGAGTGTGTGTGTGATCTTGTGTGCTCTGAGATCGATTGGCACCCTTTCCTGGATGTAACCTCATGGGACAGAGAGTAAACTGACTCATCCACATTTTATGATTATTATGGCAGTAGTTTAAAATAAATAAGAACTGCATACACACTACTTTTATGTCACCCACATTTCTCTCTCTCCCTCTGTGCAGGATAATGAGTTTGGGAAGTACGGAGCCAGACTAAGTGAGAGCTTTGAGCGCGAGTTCCGCACCATCTTTAAGATCCAGTAGATCCTCCTCTTTCACGGTCCTGTTTAATTAATCTCGTCATCTTTTAACACTTGTCTGTCAAACCTCTATCTCTCATAACTACATATCTGCTTACACACTTTAAGATAAATAACTGGATAATAAGCTGACTCTTTAAGATGTTAAACTTCATATTAGTCAGAAAATTTTGTCATTAACCCACAATGCTTTATGACTTAAGGCTTTTAATAATAGACCGTTTTATGAATGTAAATGCATTAGCTAGTCTTTTAATTTGTTTTCATGTTTAATTAAGAGATTATACTGTATGTGAATATTGATTATTCACTCTCCTTACTTTGGAATCTTTTATGGTGTTAAAAATATATACATTTACTTCCTTCTTACTTGCACTTTTTACAGATTTCTGTGTTGGTTTTCGGGTTTTATGCAATTATATGTACTTTTTTTTATTAATTAAATTCTGTCAGAAATTATGTTACTATAGTCTTTGATGTAAACAATATTGTCAAACTTTGCTCAGTCAGGTATTAGGTCAAATGTTTAATTTCAAGCTGGTTACTACAGTGGTGATGATGAAGTTATTTTTCAGGGTTAGCAGGGAATTCCTCATGTCACAATGAGCCTGAAGGTTCCCTCTTTCTTTTTACATTATAGAGTGCTCATTTAAATATTCTATAAATAGGATTTCAACAGGTTTTACTAAGACCCTCCTCATTAACAAACTGGCACGGGCCACATCTCAGGAACCGGATAATATATATAATTTTATTTTATTTTTTTTTTAGATTCCTGACTCAGTAAATTTCATTTCAATTTCACAGGCAGGAATCTAAAATAAATAAATATATAAATAAAAATAATATATATATAATTTTATTTTTTTAGATTCCTGCCTCATACGTATATAACTCAAATCTTCCAAAATATTACTTAATACCTGATTTGATATGACGGGTCAAGTTTTTTATTTTTACAGTACATATTGTTTGTAACAGTTGTTTTGCCTGCTGGTTATTGTGTTAAAATACAAGGTTAAATGCTGTTTGCCTTTAAATTACAGTATTCTGTCTGTTTATTTAATTATGCTTTATTTTACATTGCACATCTACTTTATTTATCTTAGTGTCTTAATATATCAAGTATTATGAAAGGGTTCAGTTTTTTTCCTTTATATATATATATATATATATATATATATATATATATATATATAAATACACACAGTGGAACCTTGGATTACGAGCATAATTCGTCCTGGAAGTGGGCTAGTGTTTCAAAACACTCGTAACCCAAATCGAATTTTCCATAAGAAATAATGGAAACTTAAATTATTTGTTCTACAGCCCCCAAATAAATACATAAAAATAATTAACACAAAATATAGAGTAAAAATAAAACAAATTTACCTGCACTTTACCTTTAAAAAAAGTAAAAATAAATCCGACGGATAAGTGTTTCCATTTATGCGCGCAGGCGCTGTGTGTGTGTGTGTGAGAGAGAATCTAAGGTAAGCTTCCCTTCTCGTCTTACACAGTTACCCTTCCTCCACTCTTTTAACACACATGTGCACACAACAGAAACACTGTTTTATCGGAAAAATGAACAAGAAATCTCTCTAATGACACTTGATTGAGCGACACACTAATGTAATCACTGCTGTAAGGTAAAAACAAAACAAATTAACTGCACTTTATCTTTGAAAAGAATCGCGACAGAGCAATGTTTCTGTGTAGAGCAGAGAGAAAGTGTGTGTGTGTATGTGAGACACGGTATCCAATGATGTGCGCACACAGACGCAAAGAGCAGGCTGAGGCTTAAACAAAGAGAGAAAGTGGATTTTTAACGTATCTAATGAGAATTGCTTTTGCTTTACACTCGCGCTGTACACACACGCATACAGACACAAAATAAAACATGTTTCACACATACACACGTGGTCACAGTGTTCTAGTAAACAGGACATGCGTACACTGATGTTAATTATACTAGTAAGAGATGAGCACTAAGACCCAGCAGGAGAGACGATTACCCACAATTCCACAGTGCAAGAGAGAGAAAAATCGTTGGCTCAGTTGTGATCACGTGACACTCGCCGTCAAAACAAAAAGCGCATTTGTGATACATGATACTCAGCGCTCGTAAACCAAGACTTGTTCGTTTTTCAAATCAACATTTATTAAAAATCTTTGCTTGTCTTGTTGAACACTCGCAAACCTCGTAACTCGCTATCCGAGGTTTCACTGTACATATACATGTATATATCTGGTACTGCACAGCAATTATAAAGAGTCTCAAAATACTCATAAAAAAGACAAAGATGTAGACTATAATACAGCTCTAAACTTTACAGCTAATTATTATTAGTAATAGTATTAATATTACTAATAGTATTTTTATTATCAATATTCAAGTATTAATATTATAGTATTATAGTAATAGTATTATTTTCAATATTATTCTCATAGCTAAAACATAAATTATAAAGTACATCCTCACTGCCCAGGATATTAGGAACACCTATATATATATATATATATATATATATATATATATATATATATTATCCAATCACTCAATCATGTGGCACTTTTGTAAGTTGCACTGGATAATAGAATCTGCCAAATGCCTAAATGTAAATGTAAATGCAATAATAATGTGGCAGCTGCACGATATGTAAAAATAAATAAATAAAAATCATGCAGATGCAGGTCAAGAACTTCAGTTAATATTAACACCAAACATCAGAATGGTGACCATTTCAATGGCTGGTTTCTGAAATTGCTGCTGGCACAGGTTGCAGTTTTATGGGTGAAGGTGCTTTGTTAATGAGAAAAGCCAGAGGAAAATGGATGGCCACAATGACAAAAGCTGACACAAAATCTGCTGTAATTCAAATAACCTCTCTTTACAACCAGAGTGAGCATAAAAGCATTTATTGTGTGAGAAGTTGGAGAGGGTTAGGGCTAGGGTTATGCAGGAGGTCCACATCATGCATCTGCAGAAGGTAAGTGACACGATCAAATCATCAGTGTATCAGAATCCATGCCATGAAGCTGTACGTACTGTACTAAATTGGATTCTTCCCCACTGGTAAGGTAGGTTTTTAACTTTTGTACTGTTTTTGAAACACAATTGGTTCATACTGTATACCAGGGGTCTTCAACTAAAATTGCTTGGGGTCTGATAAATAAACACTCCTCGCCAGCTAAGGTCTGGACAACCCAAAACAGATACTGATGCTTTAGGTGTATCCGATATATGTTTTCATATGGATAAACATGTCTTTTCGAATGTATAAACAGACCAATTTAAATCCTTTACAAATTGGATCTGATTTTAATGCTGTTCTGTTCTGTCCTTTATGTTGCTTTGGTACAAAATAATTTAATTAAACCAGTAACAATGTCTGACAAAAATATCATGAAGGAAACTGTGCAAAATGCCTTCATCTCTAAATCTGAACAGAACATGAATTAATTTAAACATTAACAACTTAAAATTTGCCAACAACTTAAAAATTAACAACTCCTTTACTATTTCCCTATCTGTAAAGGGCTTGTTATGTTTTCCTAAAATCCCCTGTATTCTCAGTGAGCATTCATGTGCTCGTTGTTGGGCGGTGAGTGAGTGAGAGAGGACCTGTGTAGATCGCTCATACTGCACTTTAAGCTCATGTATTTTCCTCTCCCTTACCTCAGACTGCTGGGGGTACGTTTCTTCAAAGTGTCAATGTTTAGCTTCGTTATGGCGTTTAATGTTCCCACTTTTGACAACCGCAACAGAGTCTGAGCAAATAACACACACAGGCCTCGTAGAGCTTGATGCAGGAAGAATGAATGCATATTTTCCCACCCATTCATCGTGGAAAACTCTTCAAATCAACTTTTCTAATTTTTTAACGTGACTTTTTTTGTTTGCGATAATCTGTCTGTGCGCTGCTCTCGCTTTCCTCTTTCCTGATGCGATTCAACAGATCATCTCGTCATCTAACCCCACCACCTGTTCATTAGACCCAATCCCTTCCACAATGCTCCAGGCCATCTCACGAGACCTCCTTCCCTTCACCACAGCCATCATCAACCATTCTATATCATCTGGTCATGTTCCTGCTGCTTTTAAGAAGGCGAGGGTTATTCCCATCCTCAAGAAACCCTGCCTGGACCCATCAGAAGTTAACAACTATTGCCCGGTATCACTGCTCTCTTTTATTTCCAAAATTCTTGAAAGATCTGTTTATAATCAAATGTCTCTTTATCTCTCACAGAACAACCTTAATAATCCCAACCAATCCGGATTCAAAGTGGCACATTCCGCAGAGACTGCCCTTCTGTCAATCACTGAGAAGCTCCATGCTGCTAGATCTGCTAAACTGTCATCTGTCCTTATCCTCCTGGGCCTGTCAGCTGCATTTGACACGGTGAACCACAAGATTCTATTATCTATTCTTACAAGCCTTGGAATTTTCTGGAACAGCGTGGCAATGGTTTGCTTCTTACCTAGAAGATAGGTCATATGAGGTAACATGGAGGGGATCTACATCTGCCCTACGTAGACTCTCTACTGGTGTCCCGCAGGGCTCAGTACTTGGTCCTCTTCTGTTCTCTCTCTATACTCGGTCTCTTGGTAATGTCATATCATCGCATGGATTTTCATACCACTGTTATGCAAATGACACCCAACTTGTTCTCTCCTTTCCTCCCTTTGGCACTCAGGTTTCCACACGGATCTCAACATATCTGGCAGACATCTCATTCTGGATGGCTGCTCATCAGCTGAAGCTCAATCTCAGTAAAACCGAACTGTTGTTTATCCCTTGTGACTCATCCCCAGGATCAGTCCCTTGTTATTTCAAGACTGGACTACTGCAACTTACTCCTGGCAGGCCTGCCTCTGCAGCTGATCCAGAATGCAGCAGCACGTCTCGTTTTTAACCTTCCCAAGTTAACCCTCCCACACCACCCCACTCCTCCGCTTCCTGCACTGGCTTCCTGTAGCTGCCCGCATCAAATTCAAAACCCTGATACTCGCCTACAAAGCTAAAAATGGCCCTGCACCCATCTACCTCTCTGCGCTAATTACACCACACACTGCACCACGTTCCCTCTGATCCTCCAGCACTGCTCGCCTCATCCTACCATCTCTCAGGAATCGAGGGCGTTCATCTAGGCTCTTTTCTGTTCTGGCACCTAGGTAGTGGAATGAACTTCCTCTAGATGTCCATACAGCAAAGACTTTGACTATCTTTAAACGACGACCCAAGACGCATCTGTTTCAGTTCCTTATTTTCAGTAAAAAAAAAAAACCTCTTCCCAGTTGTGTTGGACTAATGGCACTTAGTTATTAACCTAGTTAACCCAGTGTAAGTATGTATCCAATGATGTAAACATTAAAGCACTTTTTGTAAGTCGCTCTGGATAAAATGCCCAAATGTAAATGTAAAAGTACAGTACCAGTGTAAAATTAGACGACACCTTGTATTTATACCATCTTTCCTGTTTTTTATTTCTTAATTGGTGATTTCTGAGGCTGGTAACTCTAAATAAATTTCTCCTCTGCAGCAGAGGTACAGAGCATCCAGAACGTATTCACAGCGCTTCACTTTCCCCACATTTTGGTATGTTACAGCCTTATTCCAAAATGGATTAAATTCATTATTTTCCTCAAAATTCTACAAACAAAACCCCATAATGACAGCATAAAAGTGCATGTTCTTCCTGTGCTTATATATATATATATCCGGGTTCCCAAATTGCCCATAGTGTGTGAGTGAGTGTATGTGTGTGTGCCCTGCGATGGATTGGTGCCCTGTCCAGGGTGTATCCCGCCTCGTGCCCTAAGCCTCCTGCGATAGGCTCCTGGTCCCCGCGACCCTGAATTCAGGATAAAGCGGTATAGAGGATGAGTAAGTGAGTCCAAACACATGCAGATTAGGCTAATTGGGGTTCCCAAATTGCCTGTAGTGTGTGAGTGTTGACTAGAGGTCCTACCACAGGACATTGGATAAATACACTGGCCTCCATCATCCCTAGTTGAACTACAGAGATTCCTAGATGGGTGGATGGAAAATAAATAAATAATGTATATTATTTAAATAATAAGATATTTATTTATATTAAAAAATTATATTTAAATAAAATTATTTATTGATTTATAATAAATAATAATACATATTTATTTTAAAATATATATATAATAAATACATTTGTGTATATATATATATATATATATATATATATATAAGTAAATAATAATAAAATTTATACAAATTATATAATAAATATTTATAAATTTAAATATACATTTCAACAGTAATAATATTTATTACATACATTAACTTTGTCTTTGTATGGTTATAATTCGTATGTATTAAACAAAAAAAAAAAACAATCATGAATAAACGTATTTTCTCTCATAACGACCAGTGTGAGCACTTCGGCATTTTCCGGCGTCACTCGGCTTTTTTTCCGGAACTCGCGTTATAATTTGAATCGGCTGTTTCCGGATAACTTCGGGCCGCCGATAACGGTCAGTGTGTTCAAATCTTAGATGCTAGCTTCAGTTTGCTAGCTACTTCTGGCCTGTAGTGAACCAGAGAGGAGATAGGAGAAAGAGGAGAGAGCGAAGCCGAAGGAGCGTGAGTGTGTGTGCGAGAGAGAGAGAGAGAGAGAGGGAGGAAGGAAGGAGCGAGCCTGGGTCCGGAATGACGGTGTTGCAGGAACCTGTCCAGGTAACCGAGCCGCACTTTCGGTCCAGTGCCGAGGCGTTTTTGAAATCGGATGCGGGATGAGGCGGCTCGCCTGCCGGCGTGTTTAGTCACTGTGCACCGGGGATAGCGGTCGGGCCTAGCTGCGCCGAGGCTAAGCTAACGTACACGTCAAACATTCGGCTCGTCTTCGCCGTGACACTCAGTAACTTTCAGTAGGATTAAAAAGAAAGGAGAAAAAATATCAGGTGTGTCTGTACCAAAGTGAAGTTTAATATTTTTTCCCCTTTTATGCTAACTAATCATAATGAACGACTGCATTAGCGCTAGAGTTAGCACGTTAGCTTGTTTAGTTTGCTAGGCTAAAACATAGCGATAAAGCTGAATTTGGTTTGGTTTAAATGTCTAAATAAATGATGTACTTTAAATAAATAAATGAAATTCTTTATATCTAAATGCTGCATGTGTCCTTTAAACAATATTAACAGTAATAATGATGATCCTAATATGACACTGCTGGTGTTTCATGACATTTCGACAGGACTAGTTAAATGTGGGTTAGTTAACCAGGTTAGGATGCACTCAACTAGTCCTTTCAGAGCTAAATCTGATTGTTGTGAGTTGTAACACTGCTGTCATGTCGTCTGAAGGAAGCAGAGTGAACGCCTGAGCCTGATTATCAATTCATTCTTCGTTCTTTATGCAAGAATATATAATTATTTAAAGCCCATTTTCACTGCATGATTTCAGCTTCATAATCTGCTGAAATGTCAGAGACTGAAATGTCAGACATGTTCTCGTCCGCTCGGGCCCTTTTCCTACAGACTGTCTGAACATCAGGAGGTTACAGTCCTTGGATGCTCGGTGTAATGATCTCTGAGCATCAAGGTGACAAACCAACCCTGTCCATGGCACAGATGTGAAAAATAATAAAAGTGCAGGATGTGTAAGACAGGAGACATGTCCAGACCTGGGCGTACATGTTTAGAAGATGAAGCGCTAAATCGACACCTGTAGTCATATAATAAACGTAGGCACGGGTGTTTATTGTGGTGGTGATGATCGCTCTTTGTTTCCTCTTTTACAGATGAATAGATACTTTATTGATCCTGAAGGGAATGTCCAGACTCGTCTTTAAACTTTAGGAGAATTCCTGATTTTTTTGTTGTTGTTTAGTCGGAGTGTGAACCGTCTCAGCTATTAATCTTGAAATCCTTAATTAAAGGAAAAGAAAACATGAAACTGGGACAGAGTGATGACCCGGTCGGCTTGGATTTTCTGAAAGGCGTCTCTGTGATGTTTGAAGATCTGTTGAAGAACAGAACTCGTATTTGCTGATTGTCTCAAAATCGTTCCTAGGAATCGCGCCCAAAGTTAATTTAGGGCTGAAAACAATCCTAGCTCAGAGTAGGACGTAAAATTTGTTTTATGAAGCTTCCTACTCTTACTTTCAGCAAGGAGTAGAATCGCTCCTAGGAAAATGCAAAATTGCACCGAGAATTTTTTGGCCACTTGGGAGAGATTTTTCCACTCTGAGACACTTTAAGTAAATATAGGCCCAGTTTTCTCATTCTATACCTAGGCCAGGGCGTATGAAATATGAAATCACTAAAAATCTGTCAAAATGTGGGAGAGCTTTAGAGGTGTCCTAACTGGTTTTGGTAATATTGAGGGACACAGAGCTCGTAAAAACCATGTTTGGACAAAAAGTTATTTATTTATTTATTTTTTTAAAGTAGATTTCTGACAGCGAAGATGCAGCTTTAAAGATGTTCTGAGTTTGTCACAGCCGACAGTGTTGGATATAATAAATTTTATTTAAAAAAATCTTTGCTCTGTCAGCATCACAGATCATGTGTAGAGTCTTGTATTTCCCCCACACAGCATGAAATCAGCAAAAATAAACAAGCTGCATTCATGTGCATCGCTGTTTTCCCTAGTGTTGTGGACATCATCCATGGTGCACACACATTAAAATAATTGTCTCGAGCACAGGCGTGAACTGAAAAAACGTTATCACAGCATTTTCTTACTGTCTTTTGAGGTTCTCTTTTATAAGCAGCACTTCGTCCATCCTTTAAAGCGACAAAAAGCCGTCAAAACCACAACACGCACTATAACGTGATGCCTACTTTGAAAACGATGATGTCATATGCGTTCCTAGGAGCGGTCCTACTCCTCGCTCAAAGTAAGAGTAGAGGTCTTCATAAACAACTTTTATGTCCTACTCTGAGCTAGGAATATCCTCAGTCCTAAATCAACTTTGAGGGCGATTCCTAGGAGCGATTCTGAGACGCTTATGAATACAGGCACAGGAGTTGCTCTTGAAGCCGAGTGAAAGCAAAGTCAAGAAAATGTCAATGATGTATTCAAAGCTAAACCATACTCGCTCACGAATCTTGGTGCATACAGTTCACCATAAAACCACGGGTGCTTGTTTATCTCTCTCGCATGTCTGTGTAGATCTCAGAAGGCTGACGAAATCATAAACTAACGCGGTGCTTGACACGGAATGCGTGTCAGCATGTAAAACTTCTCATCAAGGAATCTAAAGATGCGAGGATGCAGAACTCATGACCGAGCTTGAAACTAAGACAAACAAAAAAAAAAGTCAACATTTCACTGTTGAATCTTAATCATAAGTGCATATTGAAAAACATTAGTTTTTACATGACTCTGTTTTTCTTTATGAGCCTTGCTGTTGTAAGAAGAGTACACACATTATTATTATTATTTTTTTTTTATTATTATTATTAATAAAATCAGCCAAGGTTTAATAGAGATCTTGGACAAGCGGGATGACCAGTAGCTGAAAATAAATAACCAAGCACCTTAAATATGTGTATAGTGAAATATTTATGGTGATCCTGTGTTTGTATTTTGTTTGTTTTTTGTTCCCCCCCCCCCCCCATACCGTTAACCGTTGTATATTATGCTAAGACATGTACTAAGTTACCGACGTCGCTATTTTAAAAGATGTGCTGGAAACAACGGCTTCCCAGAATGCTGTGCAGCTCTGCAACATGTACCCGATTGTCCCAGGTTACATACTGCTGGTTAGCGATCTAATCAAAGTCTATTAAACGTGATGATGTGACAGAAGGTTCAAGTCAAACGTTTAAAGTTGATGCTTTTCCCGAAGCTCCTTAAAATCTCAGATCCTCCTCAGGACCTCAGTGTCCTCAGCTCTGAATTCATTATGTTAAACCAACATGGCGGCTCACGGCGTCAGCAGCACAGAGACGAGAGACGCCGCTGATGTGTTTACTCTGTGGTGTTTTTCTTGCAGGCTGCTGTCTGGCACGCTTTAAACCACTATGCCTACCGAGACGCCGTGTTTCTGGCTGAAAGGCTCTACGCTGAAGGTAAGGCTCGTAAAAGCTTCCTCGATACAACCTCCCTGTCTTTATATTTTCTAGAAACATCAGCGCACCATGAGTGTGTCGGCTGAAGCGTTTAATTATTCTCATTAGATGTTCCGATACTTTGGAGGATCAGATATCAGGGTGGGTTAGGAGCGAGCTCGTTCAAACTCATCCTGGAAAAACATATAAATGATTCAATGGATATAATTTTGAGAAGTTGTTAATTTACCAAAGTGGGCGTGGCTTAGTGTTGTGATATGACATAACAGATTCACTCGGATTAACATCACGCAATTGTGAAGGGAAGCCTGATGGAGTCACTATAATTTTTTCCTCCACAGACACGTTTAAGGTTTTGGTTCCTGTCACATATTTACTTGGCAGTCAACCGACGAATCTACAGTTAGAGAACCGAATCAAAATGTGCCTTTTTCTTCATCTTTAAATATTCCTTTGTAATTTAAGTTTTTCTCATGTTTGTATTTTTTTTTAACACAAAAATGAAAATTTATAATTTTTTTTGTGGGCGTAATATATAAAACACCAAACAATGTGTCGAAGAAACGCATCAAGATGAACTAATCTTTTTTTTGAGTCATTTAGTTTATTTCGTTCTTTTAATCAGAAATAAACAAAATTGTTGGCATTTTCAATAAAAAGACCCCCAACACGTCTCCATACACAAATTTTGGCTCTAGTTCCAGTAATGAAAATATTACAATGCAGCTAAGTACATATTATAATAAACAGAATGAGTAGCTCACCTCTCATATTTTCCAGTCTGAGTCGTTCATTCTTTTTTAATCTATTGAACTGCATAGCGTCTATAATAGTCTAGACCAGGCATCAGTGAACCGAGTGACAATTCTATCCAGACCATGATGCTTTTCTGATAAGCGAGGATAATAAATATACCAGTAATTTAGTGCTTTTCCCCTCTAGCTAGACGTGGCCAAACGTGTAGGCGCAATAGTTTACTATGTGTATTGACCGAGTGTGCGGAAAAACTGAAGCAACAGCATGACACAGCAAGGCTTACTTAAAGAACACGACAGTAGACTATGAAAACTGAACCTGCAAAGATGTAAGGACGGATCGATACAAGTATATTTTTTCTGAGGTAAATTTAAAACTAGTTTGTCTTCTGAAACTGTGGCGATGATAAAAAGCAGCGGTGTGAAACGCGAGTGAGGGACAATACAGTGAGGACGTGTACAATAACTTGTACAGAGTCCTTTCACATTCTCTTACAGCCCAGCAGCTTCCAAATAAAGATTCACTAAAGACTAATTATAAAGATTGTTGATTGTCTTCCAAACAAATACAATGAAATGTACAAGGCTGTAAAAAAAAGTTCAAATTGTCCAAATGTTTAACAAAGTAACTGTAAATAAACTATATTACTGGAATGCTGTGAAAAATCTTAACTGCTTTTTTAATTAAATTTTTATTTTTTATAGATTTACCATGACTGTGTATATAGAGATCTGAATCCTGACACTAACATAAAATTCATTGACCTGAAGACCTTCTTAAATGTTTAATTAATTACCGCTGATTTTGGGCTATTAACTACACTTCTGTTGCTGAATGTTTTGTTATCTCCACTTAGAGTTTCAGACTTTTAAAAGAGGCCTAAGCAGGTTTATTGATCGTCGTCTGCGTGTAGGGACACATCGATAAAGGCTGGGTTATATATCCGAGATCAGGCTCGGGGTGAATCTGTTTTGGTGAGGGGGGAGGGGGGGTGTTTATGGGTAAACACAGCTTGTAGAGATGCATAAAAGTGCTGATGTACAAATTCTTAACTGTGTGTTGTTGCACGCTCTGATTGGTCGAGACAGACAGTGTGAATATTTAAAAAAATCAAAGAGCAGGTGAGGACGTGGGTTCCGGATTTTTTTTCTCCATCACTTAATGTTTAGAAAAACTTTTCTATGTTATAAGGAATTTATTTATTTATTTATTTATTTTTTGTTGGAAAATCATATAATTCTTCAGGAGATTTCTGTGACACCATTTATTAAACAAACTGTTGGCAAAACGATCTGTTAAACAGAGTTTGATGAGACTTTTCAGGATTATTATTTTTTATTTATTTATTTATTTTTAACCTGTGTGTTTGTCCTTGTTTGTGTTTGTTACCGTCAGTGCACTCAGAGGAGGCGCTCTTCCTCCTGGCTACGTGTTATTACCGCTCGGGAAAAGCCTACAAAGCCTATCACCTCCTCAAAGGGCACAGCTGCACCACGGCACAGTGCAAATACCTCCTCGCTAAATGCTGTGTGGAGCTCAGCAAGTAAGTGTGTGTGTGTGAGGGTGAGAGAGAGAGAGAGAGAGAGAGTGTGTCTGTGACTGTGATGATGGGATTATGAATCTCTGTGACTTTGGGTTTTTCCAGATTGAACCTAATTTGCTAGGATTAAAAAGATTTTTATACTTTGTAGAATTTATTTTAAGAAAAGCAATTCTTAACAGAATGCAAATCTTTAACTTGGAGTCTTTTAATGTTTAAGTAAATGTACTGTACAATAATGTAATAAAAGATTAAATTTTGTCAAACACTTGTTACATGATTGCAGAGAGAAAGTGATTTGACTCGACTCCATGTTTTATTATATACAGTTGTTGACATAATGGATCTCGGATCACGTCGCCCCCTCAGCAGCTTTATGTTTAGGTTTCTGTAAAAACGTCTATTTCCACAGGCATCATTAGTAGTCGTGTTTTCATTTCAGATCGCACCTTTCTGACACATTATGTGTTTCCTGAGATGAGCAGCACATTTTCTCAGGGGAATTTTAACAGCACTGAAATTCATCCTGAGTTTGATGGTTCAGTTTTTTCATATTATTATTATATTTTTTATCTCACTGAGATCGTATGGACATGTGAGCTGGTTTCAGGGCCACGATAATTGTTGGTTAATATTGTTAATAATCACAAACACAAACGGTTTTTGTTCTACAGCGTGGATCAAGGAGATTCTTAATTAATGATCTGGATACACAGGATTAATCATATTTAACTCAAACTCAACTCTTTTATAATGTGTTTTTTATTGTTTATTTATTTGTTTGTTTGTTTTCCCTCAGGCTTGCTGAAGGCGAGCAGATCCTCACAGGTGGTGTGCTGAACAAACAGAAGAGCCAGGATGACATCGTCACTGAGTTCGGGGACTCGTCCTGTTTCACGCTGGCGCTGCTCGGCCAGATCTACTGGTGTGTTCATTATTCACACTCGCACATGTTTAATCTGCCTCCATGTCCTATTCAGTAGATGAAGCCTGGCGAGTAATACACAACCTGTTCTCTACGATTATAACCTGTTTCAGAAAGAGCTCAGGATAAAGAGGGGGAAAAAGAGAAAAACTATTTTAAAATGATGTTCATTCAATGATGTTTTACTTGTTTCTTGATCACTGACTAATTAGTACTTTACCGCTTTCTCTTTACAAAAAGTTATATTTTTAACAATGTATTTCATCGTCTGTCCATTTCCACTCTTGCCATCATATAACTGTTAGCATCAGGTGGAGGGTCAGGACTACAGTACTGTGCAACCCCTAAGTTCTAACCCCACCCTTTCTCATTTTTTCATAATTTGCTTTCGCAAAGTCAGCCTTTTAAAAAAAAAAAAAAAAAAAAAAATTTTATGTAGTCTTGAGTAATAGTTCTCCAGGATTCCTGAAGGACATTTTCAGTCCAGTCTCTGTTCCTGATTAGTTTTAGAGGAGTGTTGCTTGTTTGTTAAGCTACACAGTAACCTATGAACCATTTAGGTAAAAAAAAAATCTAACTTAAGGCATGACCCAGTGGGAAACAGGTGCACTGATGATTACGGTAGTCCCTAACTTACAAACATTTCCGCAAATACAACGGGCCGCGGTTTTACTTCCGGTTCAATCACAGTAGTAGCTTGTGTGTATTGTACAAAAAAAATAAACACTGCAGTCCACCAGATACCAATATGTACAATTATATACAATATCTTCAGTGTGTAAGTAAATGTATAACATGTCTAAAGTCCTGAATATTGTATGTTTGTTTGGTGCGGAAGAAATGATTCAGTGAATCAGTCTGGGAGCATGTTGTTGGCAAATGTCTCTCTTGTGAAGCAGTCCTGATGATGAATAATCCTTATTCAGGAAAATCCTCAACAAAACAAAGTTCACAGTCCAATACAATTGAAAACAGCTCTGAGACAGAATGGTGTGCAGGATTCCTCTCGCGATTTAAAGGAGAAAACACTTACTGTACATTTTATGAAAGATTTATTTCCTTTGGCGCAGTTATTATTTTTGGCCACATGATGGCAGTGTTGGGAAAGGGCACAGAGATTTACTTGAGTGGATTGTGTGCTTTATATTGTATATTTGTGTCAAAAGTTGTTTAAGACCTACTTTGTCAGATTTGAGAACAAATCCGACTTATGAACGTGCTCCTGGAACAAAACTTGTTCGTAAGTCAGGGACTTTCACAAACATTTTCTTCTGCACTGAGATGTTAGTTTTATGTCTTTAGTAGTAGCTGTTTGTCAGCTTGTTTGTTTTTTAATTATAATATTAGAGCACTTGACCGTTTCCATGCTAATGTCTCTCCTTTTATGTTTTTTTGCAGCAAAACCGATCGCTTAGCGAAAGGAGCCGAATGTTATCAAAAGAGCCTGAGTGAGAATCCTTTCCTCTGGTCTCCGTTCGAGTCTCTGTGTCAGATTGGTCAGTTTACTACCTCATTAAACATTAATTCAACCTATTAATCAGGATTTGTTTCAGACATCAACTTTTTTTCTAATTATTAGCTTAGCGATACATTTCTGAAGTTTCTTTAATGGATATACAGTTAAGTTAATTAATTAGTAAACTGTGTTAAAGTTGATTAAATTCATGCTCCCAGATTAGGAGCAGGATTTTGAATCTGATCAGACGCCACCATTTATCAGGTCATGCATCCTTTCCATCCTGATCATGCGTGCGTGTGTGTGTGTGTGTGTCTGTGTGTGTGCTTAGGTGAGCGGCCAGACCCAGAACAGATCTTTAAGCTCACGTCTCTGCAGAGCTTCAGTTGGGGCAGCGGAGGAGGCGCCCCCTCGTTCCCCATGAGCCCAGCTCACACTCCATGCCACAACACAACCCACAGGCAAATCGACTCCGTCCTCATGGAGACGCCCCAGGACACGCTGGTACGCCATATGTCCCATATGCCACGGACGACGGCCAAAAAATAAAATAAAATCGCCCAGATATCAGACCGTGATCACTGAGCCAAAGAACACAGAACGTCCTGTTGTTTTTCTGATAACGCTTCTGACTTGCAGCACAGGTTTTAAAGGGAGCAATAATAATATACTTTTTTTGGTGCTTAGACAGATAACTTGGAAAATATTTTGTACAAGATGGTGGGAACAGTTTGAAAACTGACTTTTGGATTTCCTGAGCCTCCTTTTTATCGACCCATTAATTGACAGGTCACTGTAAAAGCTGGGGGCGGAGCTTCGTGAACATGGGACTCTAGTGATCTAACATGACCTAATGATAAAACATTTTTTTTCCCCAGTCTGTGGTACATCTAGTGTATAATTAATCATAACAAACGTGTGGGGAAAATATTCAGGTTAATTTGTTTTATTTTTGCTTGGGAGTGACTCATTTCTTTTTCCCCCCTTCTTCTTACAGGAGCTAAACCGACTCAATCTGGAGTCGTCCAACTCGAAGTATTCGTCTCTAAACACAGACTCGTCCATGTCTTACATCGACTCGTCGGTCATTTCCCCCGATACTGCGCCGCTGGGCACCGGCGGATCTCTGCTCTCTAAACAGGTGCAGAACAAACCCAAGAGCGGACGCTGTCTGCTGGGAGGCACCGCCACACTGAGCCCTCTCACGCCCAGGTACACACACACACACACACACACAAAGGTGTTTTCACCACTCATAGATTGGTGTCGTTCTTACTGTTCTATCAAATTTTTCACATAATTATGATATATGTGTATGTAGTGATATACTGTAACTTATATGTTATAGTTTATATAGTTATGATGTATTATGTACAGAGTAAAATATTCCCCATGTACTTGTTTTTAAGGCTGTACATTACAGCGGGAATCACCGGTCACCTCCTGGTACCATGCTCTCATCACAATGTATCTAGATAATGATTCGATTACAATTGCGATTCTGTAAGATTTTATAAATATCTCGATCTGATTTTAAAAAATTTGAAAGAATTTTAAATAAAATTATTATAAGTAAATAAATGTAGCCCGTTCCTTATAGCATTAGTTTTCTTACTTAAAAACCAAGCGCAGCATTTAAACAATTCAAATACAGGAGTTAAAACATTTAACTGAAAATGAAGTTAAGCAAAAAAGCGAAATTCTTAGTGAGCAGTGCGTATCTCTGTAACAAATGTAATAAATAACCGGACAAATCCTCTGACTGTGAGTGAACGGCGGCCTGGGACATGGTTATTCTAAGGCACATGATTTTCATTTCTAATTAGCACTCGCTGTGATGTAAGACCGTGTCTGCATGTGTAATGAGTGGGTTTGAGACTAATTTCCTCACAGTTTGGACAAAAAGGCAGATCGGAGGCTTTTAACGCGCATGTCTTAATATTTTATAATGTAAGGCCATAAAAATGCGTTTCTATTGTGTCACTCGGTACAGAATGGTTTATATCATAAGTCTGATCACGGCCAATCAAACCGAAAACCCAAATCTGATCGACTGGTTTATCTGTATTATAAATGTAATGATAGTTTTAAAAATGATTTTGGAGTTAGTGTGGCGGTACATGATTCACCCCACAAAAGCACAGCGATTCATAACTACATAAAAATTACTAACTATATAAACATTTTATATACAGGGTGTCCCAAAACATTTGACACCATTTAAGAGATGAGTAACTACGTGTCCGAGGCAAACGAAATTAAATAGGCTTCATGTTAAAAAATAAAAGATTTATCTATCAGAATTCCAACAACATATACAAACAGATAGAGATTTTATAACCGATTTTACAAATGTTCAATACAACACGACACACATCAAGTCCAGTTCTCTAGGCTTGTAGGAACAGGCGTAGATAAAGAGCAGTCCTTTCATATAGACACGTAGAGGACGAAAATCACAAGGGGTCAAGTCAGGGAATCATTGAGGTGCTGGAGAATGTCATTCTTCACCCTGGGGAAAAAAAAAAAAAGGAAAACATTAAACTTGGTTAGTTTTTCACATTAAGATTCGAGATCATTCAAACAGGAATCAGCTCAGTTATTAGACTACCAAATGATGTCATCTTTAGGGACACCCTTTACATATCTATGCTATTTATATGTACAGTATAAATGGACGCTATCGTTGCTCTCATCAATCCTCAGAAAAATATAATTATATATAATATTTTTTCCATTCATAATTTCATACACTTTTTTTTATTTCTTTCTCCTGTATGATATCCATAACAATAAAAAAAGGAAAAACTAATAAGAAATTTTTATTACATATCCTGTTGCTGCCCTATTTATTCTGATATGTGAGTTCTTAATTGAATTATTGCTCAAATAATTTGATGGAATAATAATAAAATAAAAAAAACTCTTGTTGAAATATCCACTTCACTAAATACATGAACACTGTTAACCTTCTCCTGTTTCCTCTCACGTCACGTGCAGTTTTGGGATCTTGCCCCTGGAGCCGAGCCCAGGAGACCCCTCGTACCTGCAGAACTACAGTCACGGCGGGACGGGGATGGAGCCGCCTCCACCACCTGGTCCACCCAAGAAGGTTAGTCCTCCTTAGTCTGATTCGGGGGGGTGGGGGTTTAAATCCATGCTCTCCCGCCGTGTGACCGCGTTCCTCTTTGCTCCCGATAGACGGTCAGCAGAATCAGCCAGGTGGGGACGAAGTCGGTGTTCACACAGAGCGGAAACAGCAGAGAGGTCATCCCTAATCCGTTCAACCAGACGCAGACCACGGCACCGCAGACCAGGTGAGCACACGATATAACACGTCACCATCCATTCAGGGCTTCAGTTACTGGATTAAAAATAATAATAATAATCTGTATATAATAATAATCAGCCTGAATGTAGTTGTTTAAATGACATTTTAAATTTGATCCATACTTAATGTCCTGAAAGTGTCATTAGAGATCAGAATCCAGATCCATATTTTTGTAACGATGCTGTTAATACAGTGCTGTACGAATCCAACACAAAGTTTCCAACCTGAGAGGTGATTTTAATTTACCATATTAATTTTAAAGACTCATGACATGATGGACATGATTGTGTGTGTGATTTGTGCAGTACTACACCTCAAGTGCTGAGTCCTACCATCGCCGCGCCACCCAATGTGCAGCCTCGACGCAGCTCCAGGCTTTTCACCAGCGCCAGCTCCACGGCCAAGGTACACACAGTCCTCCTCCGCTACACACACACACACAAGGCTCAGTAAGTAATAAATTCCAGACTGATACGTTTAAATCGCCATAAAAGCTAATTTCTTGCACTTTACATAAAACACAGTAAAGTGCATTAGGAGGAAGATTAGAATGAAGATGACTTGATGTCCACTTGAAATAAGTCCTGATCCTGGAACAGAACATACCTTTTTTTTCTTTTAATTTCTTATTCTTTGATTTTTTTTTTTTTTCCTGTTTAATTTAATTTTTTCCTTTCTTTCCGGTAAATTAATCAAAGCATTGTATAAACAAGACAAAGCAATTTCCCTCTGGGATTAATAAAGTTCTTTGAATTGAATTTCTCATTAAGGTCAAAAGCTACACACACATTTTTACTGGTTATGAGAAGTTCGGGTCATTTTACTGACTCAGATCTTTAAGTCTCGTTCACCAAAATAAACAATCTTTTTGTTTTTTTCATTTCATTCATTTTAGCAAAACGTGATTAAAATGTTGCGTGTTACTCCCCTAACATCGACTACTTGCGCAAACGATCACACAACAAGCACGTAACGAAAATATAATGGTATAAGATAAAGACAAGATTGATTCACATTATTTATGCATTATTTACCTGCGTCTTTAGTCTACAGTAATGACTCGAGAGATGAACTAATTCCTGTACACGGACTACGATATTCTACATGGGCGACTGAACCTATTATTTCAGTCAAATTCGAGTCATTCGAAATGAACGAATTGTTCAAGAATGGAATAAAATCACAAATTTTAACTATCAAGAGAAACTTTACCACAGAGTTCATCATCATCATCATGTAAAACTCTTGTGTCCATCAAACATATTTTATTCGACTGTCATTACTTGAAAAAAAGTTTTTAAATAAGTAAATACAAATTTGTTTTAAAAGTTCTATGAAGAAAATATCTTGAACATCTTATCAAGTTTTAATAATATATATTTTTTGTTTTTTTCTGGTGGCTCTTGCCTCTCTTTAGTCTCTTACCAATAACCCCCTCCTTTTTATCTTTTGTTAATTCCACAGGAGAACAGTAAAAAGTTAAAAATGAAGTTTCCCACCAAGATCCCCAACAGGAAGACCAAGACAAAAACAGGAAAGGGAGGAATCACCCCGTCCAGCCTGAACGAGAGCATCGAGATCCTGAAGCTGGACTCGTCTTTGGTCGAGGGGAAGGGCAACATCAGCTCGCCGCAGTTTCAAGCCTTCACGCTGCAGAAAGCCGCCGCAGGTACGCGCGCTCACACCCCTGTGCAACCGTGTGCACTACAGTTTATAATGTAAAAGAGAAACTAATTGCTGGTAATGACAGAGTTGGCCATTACTCAACCCTAAATGCATTATATTGATGGTAATTAATAGATTTTTTTTCTTGATATAATAATTTGTAATACTTCAAAGTGAGGAATAAAACACTGTTATGACCTGACAAGTTTTTCTCAGTTATTTCTCTTCTTCTACTGCTTTTTTAAATTTATTTATTAATCGATGGAACATAATGAAAACTCAAATTTTTCGTTCCACAGCCGAAAAAGACACACACAAAAATAATTAATAGAAATTTTAAAATAAAAATAAAACAAATTAACCTGCACTTTACCTTTTAAAAAAGGTAAAAATGGAAATGTGTTTTCTTACGTCACCACAAATTATTATTATTTTTTTTTCAATGTACTGACATGCCTCCTTTACAGTGTGTGTGTATATATATATATATATATATATATATATATATATATATATAAAATATTTATTGTTTATCAGTACAGGAGTAACAGTCACTCAAACAGTGAGTTCTTGTTTCCTTTACAAACATTTTCTTACCCGTGTTCTGCAGATGGGTTGATGTCGCTGATGCGGGACATCGGGCGGGGTTACCTAGCGCTGTGCTCGTATAACTGCAGGGAGGCCATCACCATCCTCAGCCAGCTTCCTGCGCACCACTACAACACCGGCTGGGTGCTGGGGCAGATCGGCCGCGCCCACTTCGAGTTGGCGGAGTACATGCAGGTGAGCTACAACAGTCAGACGGGTACAGCTCGGTATTCATCACACAATACATGCACTTCATGTACAACTCGACCAGAAGTTATCTCTGTAGGTTAACACTTTAGATCTTTTAATGACCTAATGATGGTAGGTGTGATGGAATCACCAGGGATGAGTCGATATGAAGTTATCATGATACCTACAACCCCTGGCAAAAAGTATGGAATCATCACTTTTGGAAAATGTTCATTCAGTTGTGTAGTAAATAAAAGAGAAGCTAATCAGACATGCCCCAAAACTTTAAAAAAAAATTTAAATCACTCAATTTCCGAGGAAAATATTGTGAAATAGCCATGATTACATCGGCTAATTAGTCTGCAATTAAAAAAAATTAAGAGTGCTTGGACACCTTGACGAGTTGTTGCACCGAGTCGATTGACATAAATCATGACTCCAGTACGAAACCAAAAGGTCAAACAAAGGAAAGGATTATAAAACCTATGAAAAGGTTGTGAAAGAGAAGTAGGCCAAGGAGAGAAATTAACGCGTCAAGATAGAAAGCAGTACGCGTCGAAAACAGAAGAAGCACAGCGGAATAAATGCGGGAAAACTTGAGTCTTATGTCCGTAACCGAAAAACAGTTGCAATTAATAATTCTTTTTTTTTTAAGTGTTTCTTTAAGCCAGAAGGTTGGACTGTTAAACGAAAATAGTTCTGTAGCCTGTCTGTGATGATATTATTATTTTTTTTATTTTCCCCTAGACAATTAAACAATTGAATTTTTGAACAATTGAACGAACATTTTCCAAGTGTGTTGATTCCATACTTTTTGCTGATTTTTATATTTATATTACTGTTCTGTTCTATTATTCAACATCAGAAGGTTTGTTACAATTTGGCGACTCATTCGCTCCTACCACACTGGATGCTATGCAGCCTGTATAGTTTTATAACACACACACACACACACACCGTATGGGGTTACAGAGGAATGGGAATATTTTACCACCTCATATGCAAAAAGTGGGAATGTTTATTTTTAAATGTTAATTTTATGGCGAGTCAGTGTGCCGCATTCGAAAGACGTGTAACTGAAATCTCTACAGCGCAATGGATAATGATAACACAAGCAAACAGACAAGCAAATCTGCTGAGTCATGGGAATCTGCTGAGTCATGGGAATCTGCTGAGTCATGGGAATCTGCTGAGTCATGGGAATGGATTAAAATTCCTTTTTCATGTTTAATTAAGATGCAACGAGGCGCAAATGGAGTGTTTTCCTTAATTTGTGTGTGTGTGTGTATACACACAGCATCTGTCCCAGGTGTAAACTTTAATAATCAGATTTTATTTTAAAATAAGCCTCCGATACAAATCCAGTCTCTTTATTTATATCTAAACAAATAAACCCGTTGATTTATCTCGTCTTTGTGATCGTATACAAATCTCTCGTTCTCACGTGCAGGCGGAGAGGATTTTCTCGGAGGTGCGACGTATCGAGAGCTACCGGGTCGAGGGGATGGAGATCTACTCCACCACACTGTGGCACTTACAGAAAGACGTGGCGCTCTCGGCTCTCTCTAAAGACCTAACGGACATGGACAAGAACTCGCCGGAGGTAACGAATCTAACAACAAGCCGATGAACGGTTTACAAAATAAATGAATAAACCAGTACACTATAACTTATTTATTGTTCTTGTATTTTTAATTCCCGCAGCCCTGGTGTGTCGCCGGTAACTGTTTCAGTCTGCAGCGGGAGCACGACATCGCCATCAAGTTCTTCACGCGCGCCATCCAGGTGGACCCGAGCTTCGCCTACGCCTACACGCTGCTGGGTCACGAGCTGGTGCTCACCGAGGAGCTGGAAAAGGCGCTCGGTTGCTTCCGCAACGCCATCCGCCTCAACAAGCGCCACTACAATGCCTGGTACGACCCTTAGAGCTTTAACCAGAGAGGGAGAATCTCATCACATACCAGTTCACATCAAATACAGCACTACAGAATGATACTAAAAATAAATAAATCCTCTTTTTAAACATAAAAGCTTGATTAATTTAATGCTGGTTAGCTAACGTTCGTCCGTTTTATTAGGTACGGCTTGGGAATGATCTACTACAAGCAGGAGAAGTTTAACCTGGCCGAGATCCACTTTAAGAAGGCTTTAAGCATTAACCCCCAGAGCTCTGTTCTCCTCTGTCACATCGGAGTGGTGAGTGTGACACACAACACACCCGTCTGTCTACCTCAGGGACTCACACTGACACCGTGTACAGATTTATAGGAAAATAAATGCTTCACTTTTTACATTTTTTTTTTTTTATTCATTTAGTTTGTTTCCCCACAGAAATGCGTTTCTGTAGCTGCTGCTGTGTATATTTGTCTTTATAAGCACAGTGTCCGTACATAAGTCTTTATTTTTGGTCAAGTCAGCAAATCTCTATCTATTTATATAGTCAAGCCCGAAATTATCCATACCCCTGGCAAAATTTTACTTAGTTACTTTTATTCAACCAGCAAGTTTTATCTTGATTAGAAAAGACACGGAAGATAATAAGACGATGTATAAAAGGCATTATTGTGTGGGGAAAAATTATTACTCATCTTTTATTTACATGACAAAAAATGGCATTATTCATACTCTTCTCAATAATTTGCCAAAATCTCAAAGAAATTGCCTGAGGTATGAATAATTACAGGCTTGTGTGTGTGTATGTATGTATCATTTGTTCCGGAAGTGGGTTTCAAAACACCCGTAAACCAAGTCGAATTTTCCCATAAGAAATAATGGAAACTCAATTTATTTGTTTCACAGCCCAAAAAATAGATCAAATAAATTATTTAATACAAGATATAAAGTAAAAATAAAACAAATTAACCTGCACTTTACCTTTAAAAAAAAAACTAAGTAAAAATAAATCTTTACACACAAGCATACAGACACAAAATAAAAGGTTTTACACACACACACACACACACACACACACACACATTAATTAGGATGTTAATTATACCAGTGAGAGATGCGCACTAAGACCCAGCAAGGATAACCTTGTTACCTAATCCGAAGGTACACTGTCTATTGCTATTATGAAACATTCAGTTTTTTATGAAAATAACCCACAATCATAATTGTTGTTATGGGCTGTACTCAAATGAAAAAGTCGCATACAGTCATACACATGCAGTAAAACGCTTGTACGACCTCTGGTGACCTAAAAATGGAAAAAAAATAACACTTTGAAAAAAAATAATAATAAAAAATTCAAGTATGAAATATAGAAACAAATATAGAAAACTTTTAGCCTTTAAAAATTTACAATATGTATGAATAATAAAACAAAATGGAATTGGGATAAAGAAATGCAGCATGTCCAGTTATGAGCAAAACAACACCAATAATTCTCATTCTCTCTTTCTGTGTCCCACTTTCTTCATTCATTGTCTTTCTCTTCTTTCCCTGTTACTCTTCCTGTCTCTCTCTTTCTCTCACCCCGTCTGACAAACCCCTCCCCTCTTTCTTTTCTTTCTCTCTCTTAGGTTCAGCATGCGCTAAAGAAATCAGACCATGCGTTAGAGACCCTGAACAGAGCGATCAGCATCGACCCCAAGAATCCACTATGCAAATTTCACAGGGCGTCTATTCTCTTTGCGAATGAAAAATACAAGGTAAGCTTCTGTTTTTTTTTTTTTTTTTTTTTTTTTTTCTTCTTCGTGGAATCCTACACTGTATCCTAACTGAGTCCATGGCTGACTGTTTTTTTTTTATTATTTTGTTCCCTCGCTCTCCATCAGGCTGCTCTACAGGAGCTGGAGGAGCTGAAGCAGATCGTGCCCAAAGAGTCACTTGTTTACTTTTTAATAGGAAAGGTGAGATGAGAGGAGCGTGGTGTGTGTGTGTGTGTGTGCTGTGTTAAATCTGGCTGTTGAACATCCTGTCCGCTCTCCTCCGCAGGTCTATAAGAAGCTCGGTCAGACCCATCTGGCTCTCATGAACTTTTCATGGGCCATGGACTTGGACCCCAAAGGAGCCAACAATCAGATCAAAGAGGCCATAGACAAGCGTTACCTCCCAGACGACGAGGAGCCCGTCACCCCCGACGACTACCTCTACTACTCCAGTAAGAACACCAGAGTCAGCGGGAAGGAGGAAAATAATAACAACAATAATAATAATAACAATAATAATAATAATAAAGCCCTGTGTATTATATCACTGGTGTTAATGGAGCCATAATGTATACAAGAGCTTCTGTAGCCCTAAAAGAAACGAATATATATCAATCGATCTGTCTGTACATCTACTTTCCTTATGTTTTTTTTTATTGAGCCATGCTGTATGAGTGACACATGTAGCCACGCCCACCTTGAGGGGAAAAAAATTTCTAGATTGCTCATCTTTTTTTTTTTTTTTTTTTTTTTTTTGTTTCTATAATGTTGTGTGTAACCCTGCTGTCCTTGTGTGTTGCAGCGGAGATGGAGGAGTCGCAGGAGAGCAGCATGACGGACGCCGACGACACGCAGCTCCACACCACGGAGAGCGACGAGGTCCTGTAACGCACTTCTGTCTGAACTCGAACACCACAAATAGTTTATGCCAACCTGGGGTTCCCCAGTTCATACGGAGACGAGAAAAAAAACGAAACAGAATAAAAGACACAAGCAAGCGGAAGGAGAAGAAGAAGAATTTAAAAAGGAAAAACAAACTGCTGCTAATACAGTACCTCCTCATTTCTGTATTTTTTTTTATATAAGTTTTTTCCTGTTTTACTGTCTTTTTTTTTTTTTCTTTTTCGCCCCCTCTAATAATATAGTTTGTTTTTTACATTTTACTTTGCTCCCATCCCTGTCATTATGCCTTATCTCGCCGGGTGAATCCTCCTCATCCATCCGGTCTTCGTCCACATATTAACCCCGGGGGGGATTTTACTGTCAAACAAAACAAAAAAACAAATCTGTCCTCCATCCGTACCGCAGAGATCCAGACCTGTCCGTTGCTCACGAGCGGAGACGGAAGATAAAGGAGAAGAAGGAGAGAGAAAAGTAATAATAAAAAGAGAGCAAAACACACAGACCTTCGTGGAAAAGTTCTGTCTTAATGCCTAGGCCTTTTGTGTTCCTTTTATTCTCATTTAATCGAAATAAAGACCTGTGTAAGACTTGCCAGTCCGTTGATTCCTCTCCCCTTCCCCCTCCCTTTTTTTTCAGCACTTTGAACCACGGACGAGAGCGAATCGCTCCGGGCACTTCGTTTTTTTGCCTTTTTTTCCTTCTTCCCAGCATTTTTAATTTACATTTTTTTTTGACATTTTTTATATAGAAATATAAATCTGAGAGGGAACAAAGTATTTGTGTGTATATGCGAGTTAGAGAAAACGACAGAGTGAAAGAAACAGATACATATTTATTAACAAGGAAAACTTTGGCGCTTTCACCTGAAATTTAGATCAGACAAGTTTCAATAAGTTTTTCTTTTTTTGATTAGACACCAGAGATGATCAAGTTTGCTCTGTTACAACATATACATTTTGTTTCTTGTTTTGTCCCCCCCCCCCTTCAATCTGGAACTGCAGTGTTTCACCATGTGTTCAGAACGGTTGCTGAGACATGCTGCGAGATGAGACGAGGCAGACACTGGAAGTTTTATTTCCCATAGAAATTCTGCACGCTCTTAGTTTTTAACACGTGCTCTCACTGATGGAGCTCCTGGAAGCGAAAACGCTCGTACAGCACAGCGGTGGTAAGGTTCAGGACGGAGATTCTTAAAGTTGTGGTGCTTTTTTTTTTTTTTTTTTTTTTTTTTTGACGATGCACATCATTTTTTTAAAAACTATTATTATTTGCCTAAAGTATCTTTTAGAAATCCTTGAGTTTGTGTGTTGATTCAATATTAAATTGTTTTTGTCTTAGGGTAAACGCTTGTCTGTGTATATTTTAAAAATTCAAGACATAATAAATTACTTTGAACTAAGCTGATGATGTGGTTGATCAGAAATGAAAGTGGGCATCTTTTAGCTTTAGTTCTGATGGTGCTTTTGTGTATCTTTGCCAAAAAAAAAAAAAATTCTTGTGCAAGAAAATGACATAAATAAAAAATAGCAATTAAATCATAAGCAGTATAAAATCTACTTCAATGCATTATTTGGTAGGTTGAGAACCAGGAGCCCTACATTAATAAACAACAGAGAACAACTTCCTGGTGATGGTGGTTTACTGAAATGACAAACTCGATATTTTCTTCCTCTGTCTCATAAAAAAACATTTCTTAGTTATGAACACGCACACGTACATTATTGTCTCATTATTACTTGACGTACACGATGAATAAATCGAATTAAACTCGCACAAAGTTGTAGTTTTATTTTTACTTCACCCCCGAAGCAGCCAATCAGCGTGCAGCTTTCCCGACCCTGACCAATCAGAGCGCGGGATGCGGCAGCGCTTCCGGGTCTCTTGTCGTTGATCCGCTCCAGGTAAGTAAGTGGACGTGAATTCTCTGCACTCATCACGGAAAAACTAAACAAAACGCTACAGTGCATGAGATGAGGGGTTGGGAGAAATCAACGCTACGGCGAACAAACAACACTCGAGCGTTGTTTTTATTGCTTGCACGTTATTCTTAAAAATTATTTCCGAGGTTGCAGAGTCAACAGGCCGAATCGCAGGGACGGAGCAGCGCGCCGCGTCCCAAATACTGACAGCGCGGTTACGGAGTGCGCTTTACACCGCGTTGTCGAAAACGCTGACTAGGGCGGATAAGTAGGGAGCACGGCTTGAATTTGGACGCGACCCCAGCGTTACATAGCTTCCTTAGATACGTCAGACTTTATTGTTTTATTTAACTGCATACAAATAAAATCGAGTGTTTAATTAGTCAAAATGATTTATAAACATTTTTTATTTAGTGAAAACAGGTATAATTTTTTATAAGTTTTAAGAAATTGCTCAGGATTAAAAATAGCTGAGAACGGTCACCTAGCGTTTGCTAGCACTTAGCTTGCTCTTTTATTATTATTATTATTATTATTATTATTGTTATTGTTGTTGTTATTGTTATTGTAGTAGTATTAATAGTTGTAACTTTTGCTCTATGCATCTTAATATCTAATCAACCGACAGAGTTATTATGATTATTATTTCCTTTTTTAATTTGTATTTATTTATTTGTTTTATTTAATTTTATAACTAAAATGTGCTGAACCAAGTCATATTGAACTGAGGCTCCTGTTCTTCAGCACTTACTTTATACTTTTTAAATACTACAAAAATTCAGTGTTTACATTGTTTTAGATTCAGTTTAGCTCAAATATATACATATATTTTATTATTGTTAGTGACGCTGAATAAATTCACAAACCTGCTTATAAAACTTAAACCTGAAATCAATTTTGTCATAAAATTTGTAAAAAGTATCACATTTTACAAAGCAATTTTAAAAATAAAATTATACATTTCTAATTACAATTTAAAGAAATTTTACATTACATTTACAATGCATTATCATTATTATTAATGTGGTATTTATAAAACATGCATCTTTATATCTATTCAACTGTAAGTAGTTATTCTCCTTATTATTATTATTTTTTTTTTGTCTTTTTATTTTTAATAATCAGAAATTGTGCTAAAACAAGCAATGTTGAACTGAGGCTTTTTTGTTTGTTTTATTACACAATTTTTATAATTTAACTTGGCTTAAAATTATGTTTTTTTTTCAGATAAAAGTTTGTCTATTATTATCAGCGTCATTGATTAAATACACAAACTTTTTTTCTAAAACTTTAAACCCGCAATCAACGTACTGGTTAAATTTGAATAACAACATTTTGGAATAAAAAAATATATATTTAAGTGCATAACTTTGCTGTTTTTCCTGAGATTTCTATTTCTGTCCTCTGGCACAAGTTCACTCTTGCTCTTATAATTATTTTTTCACTAAATTTATTTACTTATTTCAATGTCATAAACTTGAACTCAGGATTAAATAAGTTTAACTTGGTTAAAAATCTTTGCTGTAATCCGAGTTGAATGCAGTTCGAAGCTTATTGTGTTAAAACAATTTAACAGCTTAGACACACCCCCAGCAGATTGATCTGTGCATTTGTATTATTTAAAAAAAATATTTTTTTTATACATTCTCTACAAAATTTATTAAAACTCTAAGAAGTGATTAAAAAAAAAATTTAAAATAACCTCTGGCAGAAATCTTTTACAGAATTTCAGTTTTATCCACAGTTTAGTTCTAGCCTTAAAAACAAAAATGATGTGGTACATTATTATTTAGATTAATTTCAATTTTATTTGTATATTTTTAGTAAAGAGTAGTCATTGTCATTTTTTAAATTCTGTTTATGCAGAACCACTTAGACTTTCATGTGCTTGTTTTTCTCTGCTCCTTAGATTGAATATTTTTTGGATAAACCGAGCGCACACACACACTCATAGCCTGTTGGACAGAATGATGGCATTTGGGTCTCGATCCAGCTCCTGCTTTTTAATGGTGAGAAAAAAATATTTTCTTTAGCTGCTTAATTTTTTTTTTTTTGTTGTAATTTATTCTTCTTTTTTTTTAAAGAATAGTTTTATTAACTATTTAAAGTTTAAATCTAGTAAATACAGTATAATCTAGTTTATATAGCATGCTTTTTATGGACATGGTAGTTGTACAGCCAAAAGTATTGTACAGTCAAACAGTAAAGTAAATTCATGATAAGTATTTACATTTAGGTGAGTTATTAAAATGTAATGTAACAAAGTGCGCAGGTAAAATTATAATAATAAAAAAGAATAAGTGAGGATTGTAAGTAGAAATGTAAGGTGCAAAGCTTGAACAAAATTCTTAAGTATAAAATAAGAAAATATAGTTCATAGTAGAATAACAAACAACAATGAAAAAAAATTTTTAGGTTATTGTAATAAAGATATAGTAAAAATATATATATATATATATTCCTGTGATCGACTGGTGCAGTTTAGTTTCCTCAGATTTTATTACAATGAGACAAAATTATAAATTGCTATAAATTAGAACGAGCAATTATTGTTAAACTACATTCCTCCTTATTTTAATTTCCCACCAATTACCTTAGTGTTTAATCTTTATTCTCTATGATTTACTCAGATGTTTCTGTTGTGTCGCAAAACCCCTTTTTTATTGTCAGATACTGAAACATGTTTCTAACTCTGACAACCAGGTGGCACAATTTTACAATTCAGCAGCTAAAGTGATTTTAAACGCCACCTTATTCCTGTTTATTATTATTATTATTATTATTATTATTTCTAAATCTTTATTAGTTTAAGCTACTTTACTACAAACCAAATTTATATTTAAACACAAGAACTGATTGGTTTACGTGTTAGCAGACACCATAATCTGAAGCTTTGGAATAAACTGCATAACCCTTGTAACTTAAAACTGGGAAAGTAAAAACAAAGACAAACACTGTTTCCTGCTGGTTTCCTCAACTCCGAGGTCAAAACATTAAATAAAATATGACTTGGACGTGTTAAAGTATTCTAGTATTTATTATCTAGACTCTTCAACACTGATGGATTAGTTAGAGTTTAACCAGCAGAGGATTTAATCATTGTGTTGGTTTATAACTTAAAGCTATAATCAGACATAATATTTATATATCTCCTGTGTAGGAAAAAAAATACTGGATGTTCGTTTTGCTGATTTATGTTTGTGACTTTTCTACATTATCTACATTACTGATTCAGTCAAATATGAAGGATTTAGAAATCTTTTTCTATTGAATTAAATTGTACCGTAGCAGACCAAGTGGCATAAACAAAAAGTGTAAATTTTGACTAAATAATCAAATTGTAGCATAGCAGATTCAGTGGTATTGCAAAATAACAATAATTTGTTTTCGAAAGAATCGTATCATATTAAACTAGCTTTATTGCTGTCATGAAATATCACTTTGTTACTAAAAAAAGAATTGTATTCTTTAGTATCAAATCCATCTGCGTCACAAAGTATTGATCTGTTACCTAAAAGAATGATACCGTAGCAGATTCAGTGATGATGTAAAATATGGATTTATTACCGAATTAATAAAATCACGTCGTATCGTGTCGTTGAGTGACACCTTCGCAAAAAAAACTTGGCAAAAAATTTGCTTCTACTACGCAAGGTTTCTATTCCGCCTGCCGATGTGTGAATAGTTCAGAGTGTACCACCTGCAGGATTTTAGAGGAACTGCAACATTTTTCCATTAAAAAATATAATAAAAAAAAGACCTATAATTTGGAGTTGGGTACATGAATTGTCACAAAAAAAAATTAAAGGGGAAAAAAAGGAAAATGCGATATGCAGCTAAATAGATTTTTTTAACTTTCCTATCTCTATCACCTAGTAACTTCAGTATCCATTAAATATCTATCTATCTATCTATCTATCTATCTATCTATCTATCTAAAAACTTATCATATATCACAGCAGATTAAGTGATATCATCAAATATCAATTCATTACCTAAAAGAATCTGATCATCCTGTATAATATATCATATATCAACAGTACTGTACAATAAGATCAATTCGTTGCCTGGTGAATTGAATCGTGTCGTATCATATCAGATCAGGTGGCATCGCAAAGTATCAGTTTGTTGCCTAAAAAAAAAAATTCGTATTGAATCATAGCAGATTCTGTGGTGTCATAAAATATTAACTTGTTACCTAAAAGTCCTGAATCCTATCATATCGTATCAGATCCAAACGTGGTATCATTAAATATTCAGTCCTTTTGCCTTAAGACTCGATTTATATTGTATGATGGCAGATTCACTGATATCGAACTGTAGCCTTAGAAGGCGTGAGGTTTCCAGGCACAGATCTGTAACACTGACCAGACAGCAGTGTTTAAAGACCAAGCTGTAAACACACCATAACCTCATGATCAACAAAATGCAAATAAAAATCAATCATAATTACCCATAATGCACAGCTAGTGACAGATCTTGTGTGCTAATTCATAACCTAAGCGCCGCTTAGCATTAAACATTAAACATTTATGTAGACAAAGCTAAATCTCTTACACACACACACACACACACACACACACACACACACACAGTTTCTTTTACATTTTTTTGTATATGCCAAAAGAGGGGAAAAAAATCATGGCTGTGTTTTTATGTCTTTGTTCACATCCAGCTGTGGCCCAGCTGTTCTACATACACACACACACACACACACACACTGTGAGATGACAAAACACTTTTAAACCGCCTGAATGCATTTTCCCCCCTTTTCCTGTTTTATGTCCAAATGTATCACTTTTAATCAGCTGAAAGCGTGAGTGTGTGAGTGTGTGAGTGTGTGAGTGTGTGAGTGTGTGAGTGTGTGAGTGTGTGAGTGTGTGTGTGAGTGTGTGTGTGAGTGTGTGAGTGAGTGTGTGAGTGAGTGTGTGAGTGAGTGTGTGAGTGAGTGTGTGAGTGAGTGTGTGAGTGAGAGTGAGTGTGAGTGTGTGTGTGAGTGTGTGTGTGAGTGTGTGTGTGAGTGTGTGTGTGAGTGTGTGTGAGTGTGTGTGTGAGTGTGTGAGTGTGTGAGTGTGAGTGTGTGTGTGTGTGTGTGTGTGTGTGTGTGTGTGTGTGTGTGTGTGTGAGTGTGTGAGTGTGAGTGTGTGAGTGTGAGTGTGTGAGTGTGAGTGTGAGTGTGTGAGTGTGAGTGTGAGTGTGTGAGTGTGAGTGTGAGTGTGAGTGTGAGTGTGTGAGTGTGAGTGTGTGAGTGTGTGAGTGTGTGAGTGTGTGAGTGTGAGTGTGAGTGTGAGTGTGTGTGAGTGTGAGTGTGTGTGAGTGTGAGTGTGTGAGTGTGTGAGTGTGTGAGTGTGAGTGTGTGAGTGTGAGTGTGTGTGAGTGTGTGTGAGTGTGTGTGTGTGTGTGTGTGTGAGTGTGTGTGAGTGTGTGTGAGTGTGTGTGAGTGTGTGTGAGTGTGTGTGAGTGTGAGTGTGTGTGAGTGTGTGTGAGTGTGTGTGAGTGTGTGTGAGTGTGTGTGAGTGTGAGTGAGTGTGTGTGAGAGTGTGTGTGAGAGTGTGTGTGAGAGTGTGTGTGTGAGTGTGTGTGTGAGTGTGTGTGTGAGAGTGTGTGTGAGTGTGTGTGTGTGAGTGTGTGTGAGTGTGTGTGTGTGTGTCTCCTGTAATAAAGCCCTGCTAAGCCCCAGTGCTCACACAGACCTGTGTGTGTGTGTGTGTGTGTTTGTGGTTAAATGTCCCGAACACGCAGATGTCTTGGTCCGAGCTCCCTTGAGACCCCGGATTAGATTTTGCTGAGAGAAGAACAGTTGTTGACTCTGAGATCTTCTCCTGATGTGTGTGTTTTATTCCACAGTGTTTCTCTTCAGTCCGTCTGTTTCAGTCTGAACTCAGTGTACTTTAGATTTACTGTAACCCTCAGCTTTAGCCCTGTGTGTGTGTGTGTGTGTGTAATTGTGTGTGTGTGTGTGTGTGTGTGTGTGTGTAATTGTGTGTGTGTGTGTGTAATTGTGTGTGTGTGTGTGTGTAATTGTGTGTGTGTAATTGTGTGTGTGTGTAATTGTGTGTGTGTGTAATTGTGTGTGTGTGTGTAATTGTGTGTGTGTGTGTAATTGTGTGTGTGTGTGTAATTGTGTGTGTGTGTGTAATTGTGTGTGTGTGTGTAATTGTGTGTGTGTGTGTGTGTGTGTGTGTGTGTAATTGTGTGTGTAATTGTGTGTGTGTAATTGTGTGTGTGTGTGTAATTGTGTGTGTGTGTGTGTGTGTGTGTGTGTGTGTGTGTGTGTGTAATTGTGTGTGTGTGTGTAATTGTGTGTGTGTGTGTGTGTAATTGTGTGTGTGTGTGTGTGTAATTGTTTGTGTGTGTGTAATTGTGTGTGTGTGTGTAATTTAGGGATGCACCGAAATTTCGGCCGCCGAAAATTTTCGGCCGAAATAGCATTATCGGTTTAGGCCGAAACGTAAGAAAGCGCCGAAAATAAAAGCCGAAATTGTCGCCACGTCTCTCCCGTCCTCCCGTCTCGTTCGCGCTGTCATTACGCATCAAACACGGAGTATGTCGGCGGTTTGGAAGCACTTGGAAGCAAGTTTTGTTATTGTTAAACAGCCTTATTACTGTTATTTATTATCAATAAAAGTTTGATTGCTTAATTAATTTGTAGTTTTTTTAAAACAAACAAAAAGAAAATATTTTAAACATGTTTTTTAATGAAGCCATTTTCGGTTTCGTTATCGGTTTTCGGCCAAGTGCATCCAAAAATTTCGGTTTCGTTTTCGGCCCAGAATTTTCATTTCGGTGCATCCCTAGTGTAATTGTGTGTGTGTGTGTAATTGTGTGTGTGTGTGTAATTGTGTGTGTGTGTGTGTGTAATTGTGTGTGTGTGTGTGTGTAATTGTGTGTGTGTGTGTGTGTAATTGTGTGTGTGTGTGTGTGTAATTGTGTGTGTGTGTGTGTGTAATTGTGTGTGTGTAATTGTGTAATTGTGTGCACGCGCATGTATAATTGTGTCCGAGTATGTACAATTGTGTTTGCGAGTGTGTGTATAATTGTGTGTGTGTGTATAATTGTGTGTGTGTGTATAATTGTGTGTGTGTGTATAATTGTGTGTGTGTGTGTGTATAATTGTGTGTGTGTGTGTGTATAATTGTGTGTGTGTGTGTATAATTGTGTGTGTGTGTGTATAATTGTGTGTGTGTGTGTATAATTGTGTGTGTGTGTGTATAATTGTGTGTGTGTGTGTATAATTGTGTGTGTGTGTGTGTATAATTGTGTGTGTGTGTGTATAATTGTGTGTGTGTGTGTGTATAATTGTGTGTGTGTGTGTGTATAATTGTGTGTGTGTGTGTATAATTGTGTGTGTGTGTGTATAATTGTGTGTGTGTGTGTGTAATTGTGTGTGTGTGTGTGTGTAATTGTGTGTGTGTGTGTGTGTGTAATTGTGTGTGTGTGTGTGTGTGTAATTGTGTGTGTGTGTGTGTGTGTGTAATGTGTGTGTGTGTGTGTGTGTAATTGTGTGTGTGTGTGTGTGTGTAATTGTGTGTGTGTGTGTGTGTGTAATTGTGTGTGTGTGTGTGTGTAATTGTGTGTGTGTGTGTGTGTAATTGTGTGTGTGTGTGTGTGTAATTGTGTGTGTGTGTGTGTGTAATTGTGTGTGTGTAATTGTGTGTGTGTAATTGTGTGTGTGTGTCTGTAATTGTGTGTGTGTGTCTGTAATTGTGTAATTGTGTGCACGCGCATGTATAATTGTGTCCGAGTATGTACAATTGTGTTTGCGAGTGTGTGTATAATTGTGTGTGTGTGTGTGTATAATTGTGTGTGTGTGTGTATAATTGTGTGTGTGTGTGTATAATTGTGTGTGTGTGTATAATTGTGTGTGTGTGTGTATAATTGTGTGTGTGTGTATAATTGTGTGTGTGTGTATAATTGTGTGTGTATAATTGTGTGTGTATAATTGTGTGTGTGTGTGTATAATTGTGTGTGTGTATAATTGTGTGTGTGTAATTGTGTGTGTCTGTAATTGTGTAATTGTGTGCACGCGCATGTATAATTGTGTCCGAGTATGTACAATTGTGTTTGTGTGTGTGTGTATAATTGTGTGTGTGTGTATAATTGTGTGTGTGTGTGTATAATTGTGTGTGTGTGTGTATAATTGTGTGTGTGTGTGTGTGTAATTGTGTGTGTGTGTGTGTGTAATTGTGTGTGTGTGTGTAATTGTGTGTGTGTGTGTGTGTAATTGTGTGTGTGTAATTGTGTGTGTAATTGTGTGTGTGTGTGTGTGTGTGTAATTGTGTGTGTAATTGTGTGTGTGTGTGTGTAATTGTGTGTGTGTGTAATTGTGTGTGTGTGTAATTGTGTGTGTGTGTAATTGTGTGTGTGTGTAATTGTGTGTGTGTGTAATTGTGTGTGTGTGTGTAATTGTGTGTGTGTGTGTAATTGTGTAATTGTGTGTGTGTAATTGTGTAATTGTGTGCACGCGCATGTATAATTGTGTCCGAGTATGTACAATTGTGTTTGCGAGTGTGTGTATAATTGTGTGTGTGTATATAATTGTGTGTGTGTGTGTATAATTGTGTGTGTGTGTGTATAATTGTGTGTGTGTGTATAATTGTGTGTGTGTGTGTATAATTGTGTGTGTGTGTATAATTGTGTGTGTGTGTGTATAATTGTGTGTGTGTGTATAATTGTGTGTGTGTGTATAATTGTGTGTGTGTGTATAATTGTGTGTATAATTGTAATTGTGTGTATAATTGTGTGTGTGTGTATAATTGTGTGTGTATAATTGTGTGTGTATAATTGTGTGTGTGTGTGTATAATTGTGTGTGTGTATAATTGTGTGTGTGTAATTGTGTGTGTGTAATTGTGTAATTGTGTGCACGCGCATGTATAATTGTGTCCGAGTATGTACAATTGTGTTTGTGTGTGTGTGTATAATTGTGTGTGTGTGTATAATTGTGTGTGTGTGTGTATAATTGTGTGTGTGTGTGTATAATTGTGTGTGTGTGTGTGTGTAATTGTGTGTGTGTGTGTGTGTAATTGTGTGTGTGTGTGTAATTGTGTGTGTGTGTGTGTGTAATTGTGTGTGTGTAATTGTGTGTGTAATTGTGTGTGTGTGTGTGTGTGTGTAATTGTGTGTGTGTGTGTGTGTAATTGTGTGTGTGTGTAATTGTGTGTGTGTGTAATTGTGTGTGTGTGTAATTGTGTGTGTGTGTAATTGTGTGTGTGTGTAATTGTGTGTGTGTGTGTAATTGTGTAATTGTGTGTGTGTAATTGTGTAATTGTGTGCACGCGCATGTATAATTGTGTCCGAGTATGTACAATTGTGTTTGCGAGTGTGTGTATAATTGTGTGTGTGTATATAATTGTGTGTGTGTGTGTATAATTGTGTGTGTGTGTGTATAATTGTGTGTGTGTGTATAATTGTGTGTGTGTGTGTATAATTGTGTGTGTGTGTATAATTGTGTGTGTGTGTGTATAATTGTGTGTGTGTGTATAATTGTGTGTGTGTGTATAATTGTGTGTGTGTGTATAATTGTGTGTATAATTGTAATTGTGTGTATAATTGTGTGTGTGTGTGTAATTGTGTGTGTGTGTGTGTAATTGTGTGTGTGTGTGTGTAATTGTGTGTGTGTGTAATTGTGTGTGTGTGTGTGTAATTGTGTGTGTGTGTAATTGTGTGTGTGTGTGTGTAATTGTGTGTGTGTGTGTAATTGTGTGTGTGTGTAATTGTGTGTGTGTGTGTGTGTGTAATTGTGTGTGTGTGTAATTGTGTGTGTGTGTAATTGTGTGTAATTGTGTAATTGTGTGCACGCGCATGTATAATTGTGTCCGAGTATGTACAATTGTGTTTGCGAGTGTGTGTATAATTGTGTGTGTGTGTGTGTATAATTGTGTGTGTGTGTGTGTATAATTGTGTGTGTGTGTGTATAATTGTGTGTGTGTGTGTGTATAATTGTGTGTGTGTGTAATTGTGTGTGTGTGTAATTGTGTGTGTGTGTGTGTGTAATTGTGTGTGTGTGTAATTGTGTGTGTGTGTGTGTGTGTGTGTAATTGTGTAATTGTGTAATTGTGTGCACGCGCATGTATAATTGTGTCCGAGTATGTACAATTGTGTTTGCGAGTGTGTGTATAATTGTGTGTGTGTATATAATTGTGTGTGTGTGTGTAATTGTGTGTGTGTGTGTGTAATTGTGTGTGTGTGTGTGTAATTGTGTGCACGCGTGTGTATAATTGTGTGCAAGTGTGTATAGTGAGAGTGTGTATAATTGTGTGTGTACTGTACACTCGCACACAAAACTAGACTTGCACACACAATTACACACACTAAAGTGAGTGTGTGTATAATTGTGTGTGTGTGTGTATAATTGTGTGAGTGTGTGTGTATAATTGTGAGTGTGTGTATAATTATGTTGTAGTCTAGTGTGTGTGTGTGTGTGTGTGAGGATGGCCAAATAGAAAATGCTTTAAAAAGCTGCTTTCTGTGACTCATCAGTATTGAGTAGTGATTACTGTGGAAGTCAGAAAGAAACCAAAAGAGAGAGAGTGTGTGTGTGTGTGTGTGTGTGTGTAAATCTATAAATCTAGTCGATTAGACGGAGGTCAAACTCCGCGTGTGAACCGCCAGATGGCGATGTGGCTCGCTGTGAGTGAGTGTGTGTGTGCGCGCGCGCGCTCGTGCTCGGCGCGCCCCCTACCGGCGGGCGCGCGCCAGTAAGAGGAAGCCCCGGCTGTTTTCTGTTTTGTCAGAGTCGAAAAATCCGCCGAGCCGCCGCCATTTTCCCGCTCCGTCTCTCTGGTCGGACACAACAACAATATTTCACGGAAGGGGAAAAAAAACAACACACACATATACACACACACACACACACCGCCGCCACGCACCGCCAACGCGCGCGCGCAACCGAACCTGAACCCGAACCGAGACCGGAACCGTGGCGTGAACCGGGACACGGAGACACAGAGAGAGAGAGAGACAGAGAGAGACAAGAGACACACAGGCGGAACCCAACTGCAGTGCGGGATTAACACCACCGGAGCGGCTTTTTTTCTTCCCTATTCTGCCCCTTTGTGTGCGAGTGTGTGTGAGAGAGTGTGTGTGTGTGTAGGAGAGAGTGAGTGAGTGTGTGTGTGTGAGCCTTTGTGTGATTTCGGCTCCCATTTCGTGACTCCCGGACGGAGCGGATTTATTCTACCGGAGCGGATTTTATTCTCCTTCTGCTGCTTTTCTGCTTTTTATTTCCTGTTTTTATATATATATCATTTTTTTTTTCCGCCAGGAGAGGAATACACACGGGAAGCCTTTTTTCACACCCGGATATCACCTTTATTATTATTATTGTTGTTGTTATTATTATTATTATTGTTGTCAATAATAATAATCATCATCTTCAAAAAACATCATAGATATTTAAAACACGCAAACTGGAGCGTAATTAGTGAAATCCACCCCCCTCCTCCTCCTCCTCCTCCTCCCGCCGTGTCGGAGTCACGTGGTAGGTTCCACCTTTTTTTTGTCGTTTCTTTGTTAATTTAAACTCGGGATCAAAGAAAAATCTCGAATTCGAAAATGTTTCAAATGTCCGGCTCGAACCCGCGGGGCTGCGCGCGCGCACTGTGCCTGTGGTGCTCTGCTTATTGTTCAACTGATTCTTTCCTTAAGAATATTATTAGTATTACTAATTCATGCTGTGTGTGTGTGTGTGTGTGTGTGTGTGTGTGAAGGTTAAGAGTTGCAATACGCGCAGGCTTCTCTCGTTTTGTTGCAAAAGTAGGTCGACTCATGAAAGCCTTAGATTTGTACTTATGTATTCCTTCTCCCTCTGTGAGAGTGCTCGTGACGCGTTATAAACTCTCTAATACACACCCCTCAGGGTTATGTCGTCTTGTCTTGTATGTGTATGCATACATAGAACCTCAGTGTGAAGTATCTCCAATCTAAATCTACTCTAACGATGCTCATTATCTGTATACATGTGTACAACAATAATATTTATATTAATTATTATTATTGTTATAATGATTATATTAAAGCATCGTCATTATTATTGTCTAGGTAATAACTCTAGGGATTGCTTCTTTTCTTATTTAAATATCACCCCTACCCTCCTTTTTTGTTTTGTTTTGTTTAAATCCTGTCTTGACATCAAAGAGATCGAGATTAAATATTAATCTGTTATTTATTTCCTCCTTCGCACCTTCAATATTAATGTTCAGTCCAATAATCCTGACCTTTAATCCTGTAATAAACCACACAAGGTCGATATGTTCCTGTGCGTGTGTGTATAATATGTGATATATATACTTGGTTTTATGTATAATCTTTAATGCAAACACACACATTAGGTTCTGCTTCCTGGATTAGTATTCTATTGTATTTATATTTTATCTCCATGTTTTTTCTCTCCTCCAAATCCTGTCTTGATTGTGAGCTTGTGATGCATTTCAGGATCATTTTAATTATTATTATTGTCAATAATAATCCTATCTGGCGTGTGTGTTGGACCACGTCTACCATATGCATGATGTCCTTTTATATAACGGCGCTGTGAGTTCGAACAAGCCTCAGGATGTCGTTTCCCTGTTTCTCCTCCGTCGTTCCTCTTCTCGGGTTTGCGCACTGCTGATGCCCTCGTCACCTCCGTTAAACAACGTGTATATATCTGTATCACCTGTCTGCCTCTTTTCTGTGTGTGTGTGTGTGTGTGTCTGTGTGTGAATATGTACAGATATCTTACGCATGATCTACCACTATATGAGTGTAACCTTGTGTATGTGCGTGTGTGATGTTTTTTTTTTTTTTTTTTTTTTTTTTTTGTAGCAGCCCCAATCTCCCAGCTCCACCTGTGGTCACGGTTACACTCTCACACACACACACACACACACACACACACTCTGTACTTTTCCATGCTTATAACGTCTGTCCTAACGTGTGCGTGTCCCAGGTTGAAACGTAAGCCTTTTTGTTTTCTAGCACGGACGTGTCTCGGCTCTCGCGCGTGGGTTTTGGTGTAACTCTCACCTGATTACGATCTGAACTCAAACGCGTCGGCTCGTGATTAGTCTCCTCGGCTCTTTGAGGTTTGACCGAGTAACAAAAACAACAACCACAAGCAGGAAAAATACCGCTTTTTTTAGTCCTTTGTGTGTGCATGTTGTGTGTGCGTGTTGTGTATGTGTGTGTGTTTCTCTTATATGCTGCGGTATTGCCGCTTCTGCTTTGATCTGGATTTAAAGGTGAAGTCGATAACCAGAGGTCAATGATCTGACCTCTCCGTTCTGCAGATCGTAGCTCCTCCGCCTTTAATCCTTAGTGCTCACTCACACAGTCATAACTCATTATTATTATTATTATTATTATTATTATTATTATATATCACTCTATTGTATTTGATGGTTTTTTTATTTGATGTTTTTTTTATTTTTTTTTACATTCCACTGATCTCACCCCTGTAGCTCCTCCCCCCCCTGAGCGACGGTGCACTCGAGCACGTGATCGCCGCGAGTCCCGGAGTTTTTTAAAGGTTCTCTCTTTCTTATTCAGATCTCCCTGGATCCTGTAGCAGGATGTTATGTAACAGGTCAGGGTTGTAACTTCTCACAGGGCGGTGCACTCCCAACACCGTCTCCAACACAGACCTCGCTATGAGTGTGTGTGTGTGTGCGTGTGTGTGTGTGGTTAGTTTTTTTCTCTATGGGTGTTTTGTACATGATTCAATACCAGAGGGGATTATTTTAACTTTACCTACAACACTGAAACTGCGTAACCGTCACTTGTTTGTGTGTGTATGTAATATATATATATATATAGCAGCCAAAAAAAATGTCCACACTTCAGGAAAGAGAAAAATAGTCTAATACATAAGATATCATTTATAGTAATAAAATAATATTATCTCTTATATCAGTATGTAACATATAGCAGGAAAACATTGTATTTAAATATGTATACATTTCTCTTTTCCGTTTGTCTACATTTCTGTAAAAGGAAAATAACTTTGCTGTCATTGTTGCTATTCATTTTACCTCAACAAGCACTTTTTTCTTCTTCTTTTTTATATACTTTTGTTATACAAGTCTAGTCATACAGCGTTATACAGAAACGCTCCCACAATAATTGGGGACCCAGTTCGTTCATCATTCGGTAGTAATTGGGGTGATTAGTTTTCCGTAACAGCACAACTCATGGGTTTTGTAACGTAATACGTTACCGTTTCTATAGCGACAGGACTGTGAGGGGATTTTTAAAGGTGAGGTGTGTGTGTGTTTGTAGTGTGAGAGTTGTGTAGTGTGTGTGAGTGGGGAGTGTCGTGTGAGTGGGGAGTGTCGTGTGAGTGGGGAGTGTCGTGTGAGTGGGGAGTGTCGTGTGAGTGGGGAGTGTCGTGTGAGTGGGGAGTGTCGTGTGAATGTATTGTGTGTGAGTGTAGTGTGTGTAAGGTGTGAGTGTAGTGTTTGTGTGTGTGTGTAGTAAGTGTGTGTGTGTGTATAGTTTGTGTGTGTGTGAGTGGGGAGTGTCGTGTGAGTGGGGAGTGTCGTGTGAGTGGGGAGTGTCGTGTGAGTGGGGAGTGTCGTGTGAGTGGGGAGTGTCGTGGGGAGTGGGGAGTGTCGTGTGAGTGGGGAGTGTCGTGGGGAGTGGGGAGTGTCGTGTGTGTGTGTGTAGTAAGTGTGTGTGTGTAGTAAGTGTGTGTGTGTAGTAAGTGTGTGTGTGTAGTAAGTGTGTGTGTGTAGTAAGTGTGTGTGTGTAGTAAGTGTGTGTGTGTAGTAAGTGTGTGTGTGTGTGTGTAAAAGCAGCGGCGGTGTAGCTCTGGTCCTGTGGAGAAGCTCCGAGCAGTAGTAATGGAGACAGATGTAGTTGACTTATTGAGAGATCGGAGCGAAATAGTTTTTTAAAGATCATAGTTAGTTTTATAACTGTGTGTATCCTCGTTAGTATCCTGGTAACTTGACAATATTTGTTAGACTTATGAACAAATCGGACTTACAGACACGCTCTCTGAAGGGAATATTTAATAGTAGTTAATATATGACGGATGGTGCTAAATCTCTGTGGTTTAGGAGGAACAGCCAAACCTAATGGTGTCCGCGGTGTTAAGAGTAAAGCTGTATGTAAAATGAGACTATATTAAATATCTCAGATGGCGTCGTGATGTTCATTAGTTACAGCGATAAATCACCACGTCGCCGTCGTCCTCGGATCGATTCGTCCCGCCGTCAGCTGCCGAAACTGCGTGTAATTATTCCTGTCGCTGCCGCTCATCGCCCGTCGAGCTGTAAGTGGGAAACGGATGGACTATGAATAAGACTGTGGAAGGTGTTTAACTGCAGGGCTCTCTGTCTTCCTCACACTCCTCCACAGAACGCTTTCTTTCGCTCGCGTGTGGGCTTCAAACTCCAAAAAAAAAAAAAAAAAAAAAGAGCGGCCTTCAGCACACCGCACACTCGCGGGTGAAACCTTCAGGTGGCCTTCAGCGCCACCGCCACCTTGGACAGAAAAAATAAATAAAAATGTTGAGTTCGGTGTGTGTGTGTGAGATTTAAAGATTCTGTATTTTTACCGTATGCCTCAGAGTGTGTGTGTGTGTGTGTGTGTGTGTTAATGTCCTCAGACTCCCTCTGTTTCACTCCTCGACCAAATGTGCCGTTTTAGTGTCTAGTGAAATGAGCTACTGCTGAGCCACGCCCCCTCCTGAGAACTTCAGAGCTGTGCAATGAACTGGGGGAGGGGCTCTTATGAGGTCACGTAAGGAGGGAATGAGTTAATTGGATTGTTTAAACCGTTGAACACACAAATAAAAAAAAAAAAAACAGATTGTGTGTGTGTACAAAGAACGAACACAGAGAGAGAGAGTACACAGTGTGTCTAAAAATAAATGCACCGTGAAGTTTACACTGAGTCATTTCATAAAAAAAAACAAAAAAAACTGTCCTTTAGAGGGGCGTGGCTCAGCTGTGACTTATTTACATGGACACTGAAAAGGTGCATTCAGAAGAAGAGCAGGATGGGACATGGGGGGGGGGGAATGGGGGGTGCGGTGTATTCCAGCTAGGGGTGTAAACACACACACAGACACATTTTAAGGAGCTCTGTGTTGAAGAAATAGTAAAATACGGGACCTTTAAATGTTAAAAAGAGTCAAATGTATAGAAATAGTTTTTATTTGAAGTGCTTTTGAGACGCACAGAGACGGAGACAGCGCTAGCTTCACTACATACACTAAACCACCCTGGTCTCTTTATAAATAAATGATAAACCCTGAAGGGAAATGTGTGTGTGTGTAATAATCACTGGCTGTAATGTCATGATGAGTCAAAGCATTTGCCCTTCGAGATTTGCCCCGACTCGTCTGTTTGTAGTGAATAAATAACAGAAAAACACAACATGCAGAAAAGGACGTTTTATTTTTGGGTGAATCAAACGCAGTGAGGAAATGAACCGCTTCAGAAACGCTGTGGGAAACGCTTCAGACCTCCGTCTTTTCCTCTGAAACACACAGCTTCCTCATGCTATTAGCATTAAGCTACCCTCCGCTAACTGCTGCTCCACTTCGTCTCTAGACTGCTGAGTGCTATAAGGGATTAAACGCTCCTGAAGTAACGGCGGGATAAAACAAAATGTTACTTAAAATCTCAGGTTTAAAAGGTTTTTTTTGTTTGTGTGTGTGTGTGTGTGTGTGTGTGTGTGTGTGTCAGTCGTCTATACGAGTGCATCCGTTGCATCACGGTGTTTGCGCAACTTTTCCAAACGTTGTGATCATACATGTGCTAGTCAGCCTTGTTTGGAAAATGTCACAACCTGCGAATCTCTGCTCGATTATAGCGTCAGCGTTCTCTAAATCTTCTAAATCTGACGCATTCCTGAGAAACATACCGCAGTCTCTACAAAAAAGGGCAAACCGCTTCCATCTTCTGCGTTCTGCAAAATTGTTGCACTTAATTTTAAGTTTTTTGAATTGAGGAGCAGTTTGGTTCGATCCTGACACCTACTGGAGAGGAGTACTGTGTAGAATCGACAGAAAAAAAACACAAAAGATAAACGGTTTGTATGAGAGACTGCGTTTAAACAACCGACAATAAAAGTTAGACAAAATTTCAGTGTTTATTAGACACTTTTAGTAGTTTATTTTAAATAATACAAAACCTATTAGAGGTTTTATAGAATCTTCTAAATACCTATAGAAGCTATTTGAGACATTAGAGACGGTAGTGGAATTGAATTAAATTGAAAATCATAAAGCGGAAAAATGGGTCCAATCGACCTGACTGTCGAACTTTCACCTTTCAAAGAATATAAGTGTTTAAGAATCTTTAGAGTCTCCAGTGTTGGAGGTTTATAAAGATTGTTTTTCACACAGAGAGAGAGAGAGACAGAGAGGACAAACAAGAACCTGGTAAAGAAGGGATCGATTATAGCTGCGTAAACAACAACAGGAACTTTCTACAGATGTTCCTCAACATACAAGATGGTTATAAAACCGATAAACGTTTTAATCTTTGATAAATTGCTGTGGTGTGAGAGGGAGTCCAGGCAGCCGCATCGTCTCTTTTGTCTCAGCACATCGCTTCGTCCTTGATTAATTTCCCAGACCGGCGCAGTACAGAGTGTTTTAGTTTGAAGCAGGACGAGGAAATCACCGTCTAGTGGGCGGTTTAGTGACTGATTACGGAAACTGGGGATTTTGAGGAGTTTCAGACTCTGTCAGGGGAATCGCTCTGTGTGTGTGTGTGTGTAAGAGATCATGTACCAGATTCACGCTCTTCAGTGTTTAAATGACCGCTCTGAACAACTGATCTACACACACACACACACACCATTCTTTTTCATTCTTATTTTATTTTTTTAACAGTGTGTGTGTTTTGAGCTCTCTAATGAAACGAGTTTCGATGTGTGTTGGTGAGTAAAGTGGCTCAGCCGGGAACGTTTGAGACATGTGGAAGAAATCAGTGTGTGTGTCTGAACAGTTTGGTCTCTTGTCTGTAGATAACGTCTCCGTCTGACTGATGTGATGTCAGTGAGACTCAGCGCTTTACCTTCCTGAGAGATGTTGAAGGATAAAACGAGCAGCAAAGCAACAGTGGAGAGTGTGCGCGCGAGTGTGTGCGCGCGTGTGAGAGGTGCGTGTAGTGTGTGCGCGTGTGAGAGGGAGTGAAGTAAGTGCGAGTGAGTGTGAAGTGTGTGTAGTGTAAGAGAGTGTGTGTGTAGTGAGTCAGCAGATGTTTACAGATGTGTTTTGATCTATGTTACTCGCCCTGCCTTTGATCTGATTGTCGTACACTAACCTGTTCCTGTCTGTTGTTGTTGTGTGATTGTGGAAGGAGTCTCCAGTGTCAGTGCTTTGTAATAGACTTCATGTTGTAACTCGTAATTCCCCAATTTCAACCCCTCCTCTGAGTCGTAATTCCCCCGAGTTCCCGAGCAGGACGAGGGACAGAACCTCCTCGATGGTGAATCCAGTTGGTTCCTATTTCAAATCGACTTGGTTTCAGGATTATTTTGAACTTGTTACAATTTATATTATCAGACGCTATCATTCTGATTAGAAACTATAACCTGGAGTGTAAATGTGTGTTCTTCAGTCCCTGTTTGGTATGTTTAGTTCATTGTGAGAGAGAGAGAGAGTGAGAGAGAGAGGGACAGCCTGCCTGGTGAAGACACTGGTAGCCGCTCTAACACTAGTGAGACGAGTGGACTTTATACTGTATGGAACGGCGTTCACGTCTGATATCCGACACCTGACCTGGATCGTACACTCTTGTTTTTCGTTTCAGATGATCGAGGTTTACATTTTCAACAAACATCCTGGTGTTTCTCTTTCTTGCATTTTATCTGACAAAAGTGTTGGCACAGTCGCTAACTGTTCACCATTTACACACTACACAGAAACCGCTCTGTTTTTATTGACGTCTGATCACGGTGTGGGGGTTAAAGCCAGCGAGTCGCCCCCTGTCCCTGCATTTCATCATCGTTCAGATCAACATTCACGTTCCAGATGTGGGTGCGGAAGACGTCCAGCACATGTGGAACGTGAGAGAAAGCCATGAAGGTTATTTGGTAGATAGTAAATATTTAGTAAACGTTTAATTTTAAAAAAGTGTACGTGTTTTATGTTAAATATATATATTTTTTTTAAAGAAAGATAATTTTTTCATTTTAATTTGAGATTTTTTTTGACAAATTAAAAAAAAAATTCTACCAGGTTTGTCCTAAAGTCCTGAAAAAAAAAAAAAACACACTTTTGGGAAACCTGCGTCACATTTATTTATAAATGAATAAACAGTTAGTTTTCTTTAATAACTCTAAACCTGTACACATTGCTGCGGTGTAAGAGAAATAAAACACACCGGTTCAGTGTTTACTTTCCTTTAACTGCACAACACAGAGAGGTTTATTCCTCACACACCCTCAGGAAGTGGAGTTGTTTTAACCGTATCACATGACCTGATTCCTTTAGAGTCCATAGTTTTTCTTTACTAGGTTAAAACCTCTCAGAACGTCCCTAAAGGGTGTGTGTGTGTGTTAAAGCTCCAGCTGAAATAACTTAGATATTCCCTTAAAAAAACAACTCAGTCTTCCTTTATTTCACTCCTCCTGCAAACGCGCTGTTTCTGTGTCTGTGTAAATGAGCTCCCGCTAAGCCACGCCCCCTCCATCCATTGTGTTGTGTTACCGCCACCTTCTGGTCTCCACCTTCTTTTATATTCCCTTCAGTTGTAATATTCCTTTCTAGTCCCGTCGCCCTTAAGAAACCCATCAAATACTTAAAAGGAGAGGAGATAAAAAAAACTAGAATAGTACAGAATGAGTAATAAATAAATGTATATGAAATAAAAGTACAGACATTTATTAAAGTCAAAGATAAAAGTGACTCTCCCCATCCTAAAGCGACGTGGTGGGGGAGGGGCACTAGTTATATGAGGTCACAATGGGAGGGGCGGGGCTTATTGTCTAACACAAAAATAAAGATCAAACATCAGTGATTTTTTTGTTGTTTTGTTGTGTAAACACACACTGAAGAGGCAGAAAAGTCCAAAAATGAGAGCAAAGTGAATTTTGCATAACAGGTGTCCTTTAAACTGAAGCACAACACCTGGTCAGAATAAACAAAAAACAAAATATGCAAATTGAACGTGAAGTTTGCTTGTGTTGTTACAGCCTGTACGCCTTTAATCAAATCTCTCCATCTCTCTCTTTTTTTTCCGTCTCTCTGTCTGACTCGAGTTCCTTAAACGTCCGCCTGTTTACATCCCAAACACCCAATCAGCAGGTTTCAGTAAGAGAAGCTGTTTATCGTGCTTTACTCATCTGTTTCCACAACACTTCTGCTCAGGACTCGTGAATCTTGTTGATTAGAGCTGCACATTCTTTCTCACGAGCAGGTCAACGCTAACCAGACGCAGGTCCTCCCTCCCTCTCTCTCTCTCTCCCTCTCTCTCTCCCTCCCTCTCTCTCTCTCTCTCTCTCTGTCTCTAGCGAAACGTCCCAGCGTTTCTCTCGCACTGCTGTGTTTCATTGTGTTTAATAGATTTTAAGGTGGATTTGTACATGCATGCTATAAAGTATAATACTTGCGCTACATTGTGCAGTGTATATGGTTAGCTTCTAGCCTAGCCTTTAGCTATAACACACTTTTTTCCTTGAATAAAAATAGCTAAAACTTTGAGTGTAAATCTCTAGAACCAAGTGCCACCAGGTGGCAGACCCCTCCCCCCCTCAACACCTGAGCCAACGCTCCCGCAGCTTTATACGTTAATGTGTTAAACACACACACGTTTTGGTTTTATCCAAACTTCTAGAAGCTTTTCTTTTTCTTTTCTTTCTTTCTTTTCTTTATTATTATAATGAAACTTGCCGTTCTGCACATCTGGTGATGTTTCCTCACTTCATCTTATTATCCGAGTTAAACGTGCCGCTATCTCACACAGCCATTATGGGAAGCCGTTAGGGTCAAACTGGGAGATTATGAATAATTTGTATTAAAAAAAAAAAAACAGGCAGGTTTTCTGTCTTTCTGCTTTTTTTTTCTCTTGGTTTTTCTGTCTATTTTTTTGTCTTACTCTTTTTCTGTTAGTTTGCCTGTCCGTCTCTCTTTCTCTGGTTCTTACTGTCTTTCTATTTGTCTCATTATCTCCATCTGCTAAATTGTCGTCTTCTGTCTCTCTCACACTTTTTTACTTATTTGTCACTTTGTGTATTTTTTCTCCTTTCTTCATCTCTCTTGTTTTTTTCCTGCTCTGTTTTCCTCAGTATGTTCTCTCTCTCTCTCTCTCTCTCTCTCTCTATTATAACAGACGTGGTGATTTTCACCTGCCTGCCTTTCCTTTTCTTCATTTCCTTTCCTGTCTATTTTTTGTCTCTCTCTTCCTGTCTCTCACTCGCCATTTTTTGCTTGTCTGTGTTTCTTTCTCTGGTTCTTACTGTCTTTGTCCTTCTGTTTGTTTCTGTCTGTTAATTTGTCTTCCTTGCTGTTGCACTCTTTTTTCATATTTTGCTATTAGTCACTTTCTGTATTTTTCTCCTTTTCTAATCTCACTTGTTTTTTTCTCTGTCTGTTTCTTGCTTTGTTTTTCTCTCTCTCTCTCTCTCTCTCTCTCTCTCTTCAGCTCTTTCTATCATCTTTCCATGTGACGATCTCTAGATTAATCACCCGCGTCAACGACAGCCCTATAAACTGTACATTTTTTGTTTTTCATTTTAATTAGATTTATTTTTTTCATAGTGGAAATTCTGTCCTGAAAGTTTTCCATTCCAGTCTATGGTTGTGAACATGACGTGAAATAAAAATGTAAAATTTGAAGACGGACACGCTAACGCTGACGGAGCTAACGCTGACGGAGCTTCTCGTGAAAATGAAGACGCCGGAACAGGAAGTGGAGTGAGAGTGTGTGAGTCGACCCGGTGCTCAGGAAAGGACGAGAGTCTTCAAATAAACTAATTAGCAAGTGTGTAAGACGGCCGGCTAGTAAGGATGGCTAAAGCTAACGGCAGATTAAAGCGGCGTTGTCGAGGTTACCGCTAACATGCTAAACAAACCGTGTCAGTGGAGTTAATAGATTAATCATTAACAGTAACAAACGCGTAAAAGATTAACCGCTAACGTCCCTGCTGTAGAGACTCGTCCTGAGGGGAACGTGGGAGTGTTTCAGGTGATGAGTGTGTGGGGCGCGAGTGTGCGTGTGGGGCGCGAGTGTGCGTGTGGGGCGCGAGTGTGCGTGTGGGGCGCGAGTGTGCGTGTGGGGCGAGTGTGCGTGTGGGGCGAGTGTGCGTGTGGGGCGAGTGTGCGTGTGGGGCGAGTGTGCGTGTGGGGCGAGTGTCTGTGTGTGTGTGAGGCGAGTGTGCGTGTGGGGCGAGTGTGCGTGTGGGGCGAGTGTGCGTGTGGGGCGAGTGTCTGTGTGTGTGTGGGGCGAGTGTCTGTGTGTGTGTGAGGCGAGTGTCTGTGTGTGTGTGAGGCGAGTGTGCGTGTGTGTGTGAGGCGAGTGTCTATGTGTGTGTGGGGCGAGTGTCTATGTGTGTGGGGCGAGTGTCTGTGTGTGTGTGGGGCGAGTGTCTGTGTGTGTGTGGGGCGAGTGTCTGTGTGTGTGTGTGGGGCGAGTGTCTGTGTGTGTGTGGGGCGAGTGTGTGTGTGTGTGTGGGGCGAGTGTGTGTGTGTGTGTGAGGCGAGTGTCTGTGTGTGTGTGGGGCGAGTGTCTGTGTGTGTGTGAGGCGAGTGTCTATGTGTGTGTGGGGCGAGTGTCTGTGTGTGTGGGGCGAGTGTCTGTGTGTGTGTGGGGCGAGTGTCTGTGTGTGTGTGGGGCGAGTGTCTGTGTGTGTGTGTGGGGCGAGTGTCTGTGTGTGTGTGGGGCGAGTGTGTGTGTGTGTGTGGGGCGAGTGTGTGTGTGTGTGTGGGGCGAGTGTCTGTGTGTGTGTGGGGCGAGTGTCTGTGTGTGTGTGAGGCGAGTGTGCGTGTGTGTGTGTGGCGAGTGTCTATGTGTGTGTGGGGCGAGTGTCTATGTGTGGGGCGAGTGTCTGTGTGTGTGTGAGGCGAGTGTCTGTGTGTGTGTGGGGCGAGTGTCTGTGTGTGTGTGGGGCGAGTGTCTGTGTGTGTGTGGGGCGAGTGTCTGTGTGTGTGTGGGGCGAGTGTCTGTGTGTGTGTGTGGGGCGAGTGTCTATGTGTGTGTGGGGCGAGTGTCTGTGTGTGTGTGGGGCGAGTGTCTGTGTGTGTGTGTGGGGCGAGTGTCTGTGTGTGTGGGGCGAGTGTCTGTGTGTGTGTGGGGCGAGTGTGTCTGTGTGTGTGGGGCGAGTGTCTGTGTGTGTGTGGGGCGAGTGTCTGTGTGTGTGTGGGGCGAGTGTCTGTGTGTGTGTGGGGCGAGTGTCTGTGTGTGTGTGGGGCGAGTGTCTGTGTGTGTGGGGCGAGTGTCTGTGTGTGTGTGGGGCGAGTGTGTGTGTGTGTGGGGCGAGTGTGTGTGTGTGTGTGGGGCGAGTGTGTGTGTGTGTGTGGGGCGAGTGTCTGTGTGTGTGTGGGGCGAGTGTCTGTGTGTGTGTGGGGCGAGTGTCTGTGTGTGTGTGTGGGGCGAGTGTGTGTGTGTGTGGGGCGAGTGTCTGTGTGTGTGTGTGGGGCGAGTGTCTGTGTGTGTGTGTGGGGCGAGTGTCTGTGTGTGTGTGGGGCGAGTGTCTGTGTGTGTGTGTGGGGCGAGTGTCTGTGTGTGTGTGGGGCGAGTGTCTGTGTGTGTGTGTGGGGCGAGTGTCTGTGTGTGTGTGGGGCGAGTGTCTGTGTGTGTGTGGGGCGAGTGTGTGTGTGTGTGGGGCGAGTGTGTGTGTGTGTGGGGCGAGTGTGTGTGTGTGTGTGGGGCGAGTGTGTGTGTGTGTGTGGGGCGAGTGTGTGTGTGTGTGGGGCGAGTGTGTGTGTGTGTGGGGCGAGTGTCTGTGTGTGTGTGTGGGGCGAGTGTCTGTGTGTGTGTGTGGGGCGAGTGTCTGTGCGTGTGTGAGGCGAGTGTCTGTGCGTGTGGGGCGAGTGTCTGTGTGCGTGTGGGGCGAGTGTGTGTGCGTGTGGGGCGAGTGTGTGTGTGTGTGGGGCGAGTGTGTGTGTGTGTGTGGGGCGAGTGTGTGTGTGTGTGTGGGGCGAGTGTGTGTGTGTGTGTGGGGCGAGTGTGTGTGTGTGTGTGGGGCGAGTGTCTGTGTGTGTGTGGGGCGAGTGTGTGTGTGTGTGTGAGGCGAGTGTCTGTGTGTGTGTGGGGCGAGTGTCTGTGTGTGTGTGGGGCGAGTGTCTGTGTGTGTGTGTGGGGCGAGTGTGTGTGTGTGTGTGGGGCGAGTGTGTGTGTGTGAGGCGAGTGTGCGTGTGTGAGCTCGGTGAGAGAAGCGAGAGAACTCTACGTTCTTTTTCATTCAGGATTTGTTGTCAGACATGTTTTTGTTTTTATTTACTAGTTCCCTCTCAGGGTTCCGGCTCGATCCGCTCGTCTTTTCCAGCTGAAGTTTTTCTCCACAGATGAAACCCGACACTGTGTGAAACGCGGCGCTCTGAGTTAAAGCTGTCCAAAGTTCAGGGATTTGTTCATGGCCTAATGGCCCAGTTTTACACACACACACACACACACACACACACACACACACACACACACACACACAGAGTGTTCAGTGAACTTTGCTTTTTCTCTTTGCAATTTGGCGATTTCAGCTGAGCTCCTGATTAGGGCGGGGTTTTAATCTGGTCACATGATCATCGTTACGTATGACATCATAGTAGAGCTCGACATCTGTTTAAATCATTTCAGTCTAATTGGGAGGCAGCGTCTCACCTCACCATGGGGACGGTCTCACTCTCGTCCCACTCACTGTCCCTCTGTCTGTGTCTCTCTCTCTCTCTGTCTGTCTCTGACTCTGTCTCTGCTTGTCTCTGACTGTTTTACTCTCTCTCTCTCTGTCCATCTGTCTCACTCTTTCTCTCTCCATGTTTCTCCCTTTCCGTCTCTCTCTCTCTCTCTCTCTCTTTCTCTCTCTCTCTCTGTGGGTCCATGTGTGTCTATTTTTTCTATTTTATCCATTTTTCCCGTCAGTATCTCTACCTGCCCGTTTTTCTTCTTCTCACTTTTTCCTTTTTTGGCCGGGTTTGTCTTTGTCGGTTTTCCTGTCTATTTTTGTCTCTCTCTTGTCTCTCATTCTCTTTTTTTATTTTCCTGTTAGTTTGCCTGTCCCTCATTCTTACTGTCGTTCTGCTGTTCTATTGGTCTCATTATCTCTGTCTGCTAATTTGTCATCTTTGCTGTTTGTGTTTCTGTCCCTCTCCTTGTCTTTCTCTGTCTCTTTCTCTCTCTTTGTCTCTCTGTCCATGTATCTCTATTTATTTCTGTTTCATCCATTTTTCCCATCAGTATGTCTACCTGCCCATTTTTTTTTTTTTCCTTCTCACATTTCCTTTTTTGGACGGGTTTGTCTCTCTCTTAGTTTGCTTCTCTCTCTCTTCCTGTCACTTCTCCTGTCTATTTTTGTATCTCTTCCTGTCTCTCTCACTTTTTTTCCCTGTTACAATTTGCCTGTTTGTCTCTCTCTCATTTTTACTGTCTGTCTTTCTATTGGTCTCACTATCTCTGTCTGCTAATTTGTCTACATTGCTGTTTGTTTTCCTCTCTCTCTCTGTTTTTCTTGCTATTTTTGTCACTTTCTGTATTTTCCTCACCTCTCTGTCGTTCTTTGTTTCTTGCTCTTTTCGTTTTCAGCATGTCATCTTCTCTCTCTTGCTGTTTCCATCATTGCTGTCTCACTTTCTGGTTGTCTGTCCATTTGTCACTTTCTTGATCTTTGTCTTTTAATCTGTTTCAGTTTTTTTGTCAGAACCCTTCAAGCTTCATATTCGTCAAATCCTCCCTTTAGGTGTGTGTGTGTGTGTGTGTGTGTTTGAGGAGCGCCAGAGCTCCAGCTTCGTGTAATTACACACCTGTTGTGTCGGCTGTAACGTACACCGTTGTTGTGTTGGGGTTTTCACCGGAGTAACACACACACACACACACACACTCACACACACACAGCCACGTCGGAATATTAATAAACCGTTCGCTCCCAGTTTGTATCACTAAAGCTTGACTTCAAACACGTGTCGCCCATGTGACCCGCGCGACCTCCACGTGAACCCTCGGCTCGGTGACATCATCGGATCCTTGGCTTGTGGATCTCCTCTCAGTTGTGATGAAGCAGAAGGAACCTGTGTATCTCGAGAGCACTGTGTGTGTGTGTGTGTGTGTGTGTGTGTGTGTAAACAGGGTGTAGCGATGTAGAATTTTGTACCCCGTATCGTCCTTATAAGTTTAATGAGCTCAAGAAGGCGCAGTTCAATGTTAAGGCCGTTTTAGTTTTGTGCAGAACTACACCACAGTTTTTTTTTCTCTCTCTCTCTGTATGTGAGAGACACACACTTATCTGACATCACTGCACACACACACCCCGCTCAACTTTGCACAGCCTGACGAGACCAACTCTGATTGATGGCTGTTTGTTTTACAGAACATCAGAACCGTCTTCCCTCTGATTTTTTTAACGGTCAATCACTAATTAATTATTAACGTCTCCGGTTTCTGTATTTAGCTGCAAAAACTAAGATTTACATTTAGGCATTTGGTCAACGTCCTTATCCAGAGCGACTTACATTTTTATCTCATTATAGGTCTGAGCAGTTGAGGGTTAAGGGTCTCGCTCAAGGACCCAACAGGGACAACTTGGTGGTCGTGGGATTTGAACCTGGGACCTCCCGATTCCGTTATATAACCCCGAAATTTATTTGTTGTTGTGTTTTAATTCAAGGGATCTCTTTTACAGTTTTTATTTTTTATTATTTCAGCTGACGCTAGATCCAAAATAAAACATCTGACCTAACGTCGATCCCTCAAATTATTATTATATTTTAAATGAAAGTTTTAAACCTTAAATTGCAAAGGTCTTGTCGAGATCATTTTCTATGCTCGGATTTGTAAAACCCAAAAATGTTCCCAGACGCCAGGTTTTAAACTTCATGCTGCAAATGTTTCTTGCACTGCTTGACCCGTCTCATCTCTCTCTCTCTTACTCGCTCTCTCTCTCGCTCTCTCTCTCTCTCATGCACGAGATGTGAAGATCTATGCTTGCAGAGATAAACAACTTTCAAAATCAGTCATGTTTAAAAATAGAAAAAAAAAATCTGTTGAAAATGTGTGATCATTATTTTTTAGGTTTCTCACTGCAGGATCTTAAAAAAAAAAAAAAAAAAAAGGTTTTTTCAATGCATCGTATCATCGTGTTATTTCCTGTGTCTCGTCTGCATTCTAATTTATACCCTAAGTAGGCAGTTTGTAACGTGAAAACGATGAATCCTGCCTGTGACAGTTCCTCAGCCTCCGCTACTTCGCTCCAGTTCAAAACACAAGCGCGAGTGTTTTGTGCTTATTTCTGGTTTATTCAATTCCGTTGATTTTGTTTCCCCGGAACTGAGTAAGAACCAGGGGGTCAATATAATCGACTGAATCGTTCAGTAGGTTTATTTAGGACTTAGTGAATTCTTCTTAGTGAAAACTTAGTAAAAGTTCTGGATATATATATATATATATATATATATATATATATATATATATATATATTTTAAGCGGGAACTGGTGGTGAAGAAGTGAAAGCAGCGTTAGTACAGTTTTCTTTTACACGTTATGAACCTGCGCTGCCTGTTAGAAGCCAAACGCTGGATTTAACTAGAAAAGGGAACTTTTGTCTGAGAATCCGCCTGCAGTAAGGGTGTGATCGATGTCTTCCTGTAGCCAGACAATTCACAGGAAGTCACGAGAAGGAATTTGTTTTGGGGGGGGGGGGTTGTTTTGGGATATACTTTCTCCACAGGAGACTTACATTGCAAACTTGATAAAACAATAAAACTATGCTGGCTTTGAGGTTCTTATTGCGTCAGCAGAGCAGACGCTTGGCTAATGATATGTTTAGAGGGAGGTTCATTAAGGCTGAATATTATTAAATAAAGCTTTCCACATCATACGGGACCTGGCTGTCCTTACCTACTAATGTGTAGCATGTACAGTACAGCTTAAGACCTCCTGATGATCAGTTGGATCACACGCTGTAATGTAACTCATCTGTAACACCAGAGACTGTTTTATCTTTTGTTTCTCTTGGCCATTGATCTGGAATCGGGCATGAATTCAATCCGGTAATTTCAGTCCTGAAACTGAAACTCGAGTGCGGCGCGTCGTCGCCCTTGTACAGTCGAACTGAAGCGAGAGATCTAGTACCTATCTTGCAGCTGTACGTTTTTGAGAACCGTTTGTTTGCTGGAATCAACATTGGAATAGTCCGCTTTCTGACTGAGCGATAAACGTCCCAGTTCAGTCCAGAAGTGCTGGGAAATTAACTCGTTTATTTTATAGACATTATAAATCAAAAATGATTTTAACATTTCACCAACACGCATCTCTTTCTCTCTCTTTGTCCTCTCCCACAGCAGGTCGTCCTGTGGCGTGACGGTAGGTGGGTGGTGTGGCTCTGGCCTCGGCCCCCTCGCGCCGCTGAATGGCTGCGATGGCGCCCGCGCTGACTGACACGCCGGCCGACACTCACCGAATCCGCCTCAAACTGGCTCCATCTTCCTCCGCCATCAACTCAAGTGCCGTGGAGGAAAACGGTGCCGCAGGCCGCGTCCTCGTCCCCACGAACGGCACCGTCAAACGCAAGACCTCGTCCGACAAGGAAGATCACCTGTCCTGCGCGGCCAGGACCTTCAGCAAGGAGGAATCGGGTCGCGATTTGGGCAAAATCCAGCAGCTCGTGACCTCGTACCGCTGCTCGGATGAGACCCTGAAACTGCAAAACGTCTTTGACATCCTGCCTGGTTTCTTGCAACGCAAGCATGACACCCTGGAGCTGTCGGAGGAGCAACTAAAGAGCATCATGAGCGCAGGAAACGGGAGCGGTCTGCCATCTTTCCAGCAGAGCGCTAGCGTTAACGGCATGGCTAGAAGATTCACTAAAGCGAGCAAAGACTCGAACAGCGTAACCATGAACGGTGGCAGGCACGGACAAGGAGCGATTCCGCTCGCTCACGGGGGACCGACGAGAGATCCCACAGGGCAGCACCAGTGTCCTAGAGGCGTCCCGCGGGACCGTCCAAACAATCGGGATATCCGAGAATCCTCCACGCACTTTTACCCGCCTTTACAAGTTCCAGATAGGTCACCGTCGCTGACCGTGGATGTCTCGTTGCCTCCGCTTCAACCGCTCGCCAGCCCGGGAGGAGACATGCAGAGTCGGTCGCAGCAAGCCGAGAGCCGCCACCTGGAGATCGAGGGTCGCCTGCAGCGCCTGCGCAAGCGGCTGCAGGTCGTGCAGGCGAAGCAGGTGGAGCGCCACGTGCAGCAGCAGCTTGGTGGATTACTTCACTGTACACTGGGACCTCAGGACGCCCGGGTTCATCCGGAGAGGGTGGAGGCCAGCCGCTTCCTGAGGGGCGCATCGGCGCCAAGTGAGTTGGAGCGACTCTCGCTGGGCTGCAGCACCCACCTGCGAGCGGCGGAAAGTGCCTTCGATTCGGACGCCACGGAGAGCAGCTCCGGGGGAGAAACGGACGTGGAGAAGGACGAGCTGGCCCGCGCGGACGTCGAGCAGCGACACATTCCTCTGTAAGTAGCGTCAGCTTTAAAGTCTAAACACTTGCCGTTGGTAAAGTTGAGGTTTGTGTTGAGTCTTAGAAAAGTTTGGGAAACATTTCATTTCTTTCTCCCTCTGCTTTTTGCCTCCCACAGCCTCGTTTCAAAGCTAGCGCCAAGTGGCGTAATGCTCATGCTCTAGCTCAGAAAATATTTCTTTCAGCTTTTCCTTTCAGAGCCAAGTTACCATTGCGATATTCTATCTTTTTGTGATGTGAGGACTCGTGTATCGGGGGTGGTATTGGTACTGGCTAGTACGCTAGCTCATTACCTTGTCCTGTGAGATAATTTGCTATAAAGTTTAGCTAACGGTCTGTTTGTTTCTTTCTATAGCGGTAGGTGGGTAGTAGGGATCAGCCGGCTACTATGCTTTCCACACCTTTCACGTATCGTCAGCATGTTTTTCCACATCTCCAGAGCTTTAAGTAATGAGGTACAGGAGACCGTTAGTCAGGCGGCGCATGTGAGAGAGAGATTAATGAGAGTCCGTTGCCTCCTGCTGATCTGTTTCAGTTTCGCTTCGCCCCGTGTGGTAAGATTTTACATGATGCAACGTCGGTGCAACGCTCACCTTCCCCGCAGCCGCGTCCGGCTTTTATATTTAAATCGGGGTACATAACCGAGCGCGGCAGAGTTGTTGATGTTGTTGTTTCTTTGCTAAATGCTTTCATCAGCTTCTTTATACACGGACGGACAGGTTTGTAAGTCAGATGTAGATGTTTTCTTGGTGTCGTGATGTAATGTGTGTATAACCCCCCCCTTCTCTCTCTCTCTCTCTCTCTCTCTCTCTCTCTCTCTCTCTTTTTCTCTCTCCCTCTTTTTCTCTCTTTGCTTTTCCAGAGTTTGATTAGTCATGGTGACCGGTCAATTGTGAAACTCTGACTGCTGTAAAGAGCTGAAGAGCTTTCATCAGCTGCTCAATATTAGGGTCGCAGAAACGTGATTGCTTCATTAGCCGAGGTTGTTACAAATAACGAGGACACTTTTATTAATTAAAAATGTTACCATGCTTACCTTCTTAACGTTTATTAAATACAACGTACAGCCTCACTTCAGCTGGATTCGTTTTTAACAAAAACTCAGGATCCCACTCGTGTAAATGCCGTCCCGTGCTCCCTGAGCTACTCTGAAGTGTATCGCGTTAAGTACCATCACGATAATGAAGCTCTAGATCTATGTGTGCATGAAACTTTCTTTAATCCTTGTGTAACCACAAAGATGTGGACATGGAGAGACATGGACGATCTCCACAAATCAATACTACACAGCTTCTTAGGCGTGATCTGTAACCAGGTCGTAACGATAAGGACCGACATACGAACTCGTCCTAACTGATGTAACTGAAGTGTAACGGACGCCTACAGCCACTAGGGCGGAAACAGTTCGACACCGGTATCAGATTCCACTCTGTGTTCTTGTGCTCAGCCTCTTTTCCGTATACCATTTAATGCAAGCAGTCTAATACGAGCACCCGGCGCTGTGAGACGCTATTCGAAATGCGGGTAGTGGACATTTTCATGCTGTTTAAACGCGCAACAGTGAGCCGGACTTTAGCATTTCACTCAGCTAAAGTTAGAGCTAATTTAATGTATAATTCGTTTCGAGGAATTGAATTGATGGGTTTTCAATTCAGAATCGATTCAGTTTAATTATTTAGGTAAATTTGTTAAACATTAAAGACTCCAAAATGGACAAAGTCCTTAATAATGTAAAACAGTTAAAGGAAATACTCACGTTTTGCAAGATGTATTGAACTGGAGTCATGTAGAGCAAAAGACTGGCAAGGGAAAACAAAAATACCTAAATAAAATTGTAGGAGACGTTTAATAAAATAAATGTGTGATTTAATAGATTACGCAGTTTATTTGATGTTTGTTAGATGATCGTTGGCTACGTTTTTTTTTATTCATGCTGTTTAGGTTTAGTTTTAACATGTTAAATTCTCGAGACAAAAGTCGACAAATTTATCAGGAACACTTGGCAGAGCGCATCAGTTCTTCTTCCACTTTAAGATTTATGGCTGGTTGGTGCAATACCACCACCTAGTGGACTGGAGATCATCAGGGAGAAATAAACGGCATTTCAAAGCACGTTAGTTTTTATTGTTCCTTTTTTATATATATATATATATATATATATATATATATATATATATATATATACATATAATATAAACCCAAAAAGAAACATACAGCTGCTCGAGACAAATCCAACCATCAATTTTATCGCTTATGGAATTGAATTGAATTAAACGTCACAAAGCCCAGCAATCAGATCGAACTAAATCAACAGTCTTATAACATTTTCATTTCCATGTTTATTAAATACTCATTTTAGGTTTTAACCATTCACAACTTATAATACATAAATATGCTTAAAATAAATTGGGCAATAAACATTCCAGCTAGAGTCGAATTGAAAATATTATCGGTTGAGAATATTTTATTATGAATGATTATTATGGTTATTTTGAATCTCTGGAGCATGTGATGATGAATAACTTGCCTTTGCCGCACTTTTATTTGCCTCACATGCTGATGTTGCTAAGAATAACACAGCGGGCCCAAGCACTCTCTCTCTCTCTCTCTCTCTCTCTCTCTCTCTCTTTGTCTGTCTGTCTCTGGCCTTAAGGCAGACGACGGTGCCAGTAATAATTAGCACCGTGTACCTGTACGCAGCGGTTGTGTGTCGAGCTCAGAGCGTTTGAGATCTCACTCAGAGTTTTGACGGCGTCCCGCGGAGCTGGAGACTGTTTTTGTGCTTGATCACGCGCGGCATGTCTGAGAGACGGATATAAACTGTCACTTCTCATCTGTCTGTCTGACCGTCTGCGCCGTAAGAGCCGTTCGTATCCTGCGGACCCATCTCTCTTTTCTACTTCAACTCCTCAGACTCTCTAACATGATATGAAGGTGATGTAACCGTCTGGTGCTGCGCGGATAATCGTGTAGAAATCGCAGTTATCTAATGGCCGCAAGGAGCAGTTTATTCCAGGCAGCTTACGCGTGGTCAGTACGTCAGGTAGGATTTTTCCTGAGGTAAACTGAACATGACCTGTGGACTCGGAGACTCGTGTCGAAACTATCCAATTAAGAGCCTCATTCATCACTGGCTAGGTTTAAACTAGGGTGTGGGTGTGGTTTCGGTAACCAGGAAAGGATAATTTTGTGCCTAATATTAGTAATTAATATGTAGCGCTTGCGGGCTTCGTGACGAATGAGAAAACGTCAAAGGGACAAGAAAATGACAGACGCTGTGCCGTATTATTTAGTTAAGGTCACATTGTGAAAGAGGGATTTCAGAAACTCATAAACACGCGAGATATAAGGTGACTTCACACAAATAACTACCAGTGCTGTTATGTGATTTTTAATCTGGGTGTATAAATAAAGTTAAATAGTTACATATTGTAGTCTAAATCGTAAAAACAAGAGGGAGAGAGTTGGACAATGAATTATTAAGTTACAAGTCGGAATTTTCCAGAAAAAAACACACAATTTTCCAGTAAAACTAAAAATATTGCAAGAAATTTTTTTTACATTTATAAGGAAAAAAACTCACATTTTTATGGGAAGAAAATGTTTAACAACTCGAACATTTACAGTTTCGAGCTCTTTTTCTATCAAGGAAAAATGAGTTTGATTAGATCTTCCACTCCAGTCATAATGCAAAACTAGTGACGTTTGTCCAGCCGTACAAAGTGTATATACAGTTATCTTTAGCTGATAGAATAAAAAAAAATTTATTCCTCGTAAAATTATTTTTTTCCCTCCACATTTTCGAGATTTATTTTTCCCACTCAGAATTTTACTTTTTCTTTTTTTTTCTCAAATCTTTTTATTTGTATTTTTTTTTTTTTTAGTTTTTCTTAATTTTGACTTACAACTTGAAAACTCTAAAATCCTCTACCACACTCCCCCCCCCCCCCCAGCCTCCCTCGTTCCAAATCCTTTTTTTTTTATATCCTATATTAACCCTAACACACCGTCGTGAAATTGTAATCGGAATATGTGTCAAAAATTGCAATATAAAAAAACTTTTTTTTTTTTTTCCAATTTTTCATGTTCAGCCATAAAACAGTCTGTTATTTTCCTTGTTGCACATTTTTGCATATTTGTCCGTTTATCCAAATCTTTTTCAGAATTTTCGTACTTTATAATCTTTATTAATGCACCCAGATTATTTTGCAGTTACACTAAACAATCATATTATTGAGTGAAGAAGTGACGATGCATAAAACAGAAATATCCTTTTGAAATCTGTTGACTGACATTTAATCAATATCACACAAAAGGGAACGGCGTCGTACCCATCAGTAAATTCTTACCAGCACTGTGTAGGCAAACGTCTAAGAGAATCCACCGTGTAGGTGGTGGAAACTCCTGAGAAATGTATACGATTTACTTAGGTAGCAGTTAATGGAAATCTAGTGTGCTATGTAGGGTGTAAGTGAGAATCCCTTGTTCCACATAGTGCCTGGAAGCTAGTCAGCCTTGTAGTAAGTGTAGGTAGTGAGGGGAAGTGCTGCTCCCAGATGTGCTCTATTTCATTTCAGCAAGTGGAAGAATCGATCCGAGACAGAATTTTCTCCTAGATTAGTGTGTGTGTGTGTGTGTGTGTGTGTGTGTGTGTGTGTGTGTGTGTGTGTGTGTGTGTTTAAGTCTATAGATCCCTGAGCCGGTTGGTTAACTTTATCGTTTTTCTGTTTGCCGGAGGTCACTGAGCCGGTTGGTTGAGGTTTTATCTTTTACTCATCTGGTTTGTTCTACATGTTCCCAGTGTGCAGACATCACGTCCTCTTCCTTTGTACCAGGTGTGTGTGTGTGTGTGTGTGTGTGTGTGTGTGTGTGTGTGTGTGTGTGTGTGTGTAATCTCTGTGCCCCTTATTTTACATGACTGTCAGTAAATTAATTGTCTTACAGAAGGTCAGTCATAAGTGTGTGTGTGTGTGTGTGTGTGTGTGGTTTAATGGTTTATACAATAACACAACTTTATCACCTGCGCGTTCGAGCCTCAGCTATTCCCATATAATCCTCCTGTTTCACTAGACGTGTTATGTTTTGTATTTGATTAAAGTTGAGCACAAAGCAAAGATCATGTAGACTCCTAGAGAACCACAGCTGTGACCTTCATCATCTAATTTAAGGCAGGAAGTGGAGTCACAGTGACGTCATGCGTGGGAACTGTAATCTGATTGGCTACTGGGTCACATTAAGGTTGTGAGCTGCAGTGCGACTAGTTGCAGATCGTATTTTAGACAGGAGCTCTGATTAACTGCAGTGTCATTGTGGACTAGAGTTTTAGTTCTAATTGGTTATTATGGAAAAAAGGGCGGGAACTGTAATCTGATTGGATACTATGGTATTAGAGGTGTGAACTGTGTGCTGATTGGTTTCAGTAGCGCTAATGGTGCAAACTGGGTTCTGATTGGTTATAACGAGATTCAGCTGACACTGTTTTCTGATTGGTTGCTGTGGGATTAGGGCTGTAAACTGGGTTCTGATTGGTTACTATGGGATTAGGTCTTTAAACTGGGTTCTGATTGGTTACTGTGGGATTAGGTCTTTAAACTGGGTTCTGATTGGTTACTATGGGATTAGGTCTTTAAACTGGGTTCTGATTGGTTACTGTGGGATTAGGTCTTTAAACTGGGTTCTGATTGGTTACTATGGGATTAGGTCTTTAAACTGGGTTCTGATTGGTTGATGTGGGATTAGGGCTTTAGACTGGGTTCTGATTGGTTACTATGGGATTAGGTCTTTAAACTGGGTTCTGATTGGTTGATGTGGGATTAGGGCTTTAGACTGGGTTCTGATTGGTCCAGCAGCACTTGGGTGTACCTTAAGTACACGTTTCTGTTCTGTCTTTTTAAACTCATCCCAGACAATAGTATTAAAGTCTGTCCTCACTAAGGGGGGAGGGGCTTGTGCTGATGTTTCTGCTATCTAAACACCACTAGTTAAATAATGTGTTATTTTGTATAGCCTGCCTCAGTCCACACACTCTGCGTGTCTCGGCTCTGTTGACACTTGCTGTTACAAAACTACAGGGAACGTGGTATAATAGGGTGTCCCCCGGGGACTGTTCACATATGTAAAGAAGCCATGCGTTCACTTTTTGCGATTTTACAGATGTTTACCGGGTGTATTATTGTAGCACTCGTCCCACATGACATAATTTCATTCGTGTCCTCTCCCCTTCATTATCAAGAGCATGGAGTGCTGTGTCTGTGTGTGTGTGGGGGGGCGGGGGGGTAGGGGGGGAGTTATTGCGTGTCCTTTGTGTTTTATAAATAACTGACAGTGACTAATTGCAGTCCATTAGCGTTAATGCTACAAATGAAACTGCCGTAATGAATTCAGGCGCAGTCGGGTTTTTATTGCCATCGCATCCGTCTGTGGGATGAAATACGACGACGTCCAGAGTTACCGAGAGGAAGTTAAGTATGTTATGATGTAATACCTACAATCGTTTAAAGCACTGTGTTTAATGTTTCACAATTTCTCAGGTAACCGGTGTGTGTTTGTGTGTGTGTGTGTGTTGAAATTTATCTAAGGAGATGGCTAGTTAATATTTGTTGAAGGATTCAGTAAAGGCGCCAAGTTGCTCCTCAGATATTCCACAACAGCTATAAAGCGGTAATTAGTGAGACGTGTCTCTCGTTAGTGAAAGCGCTCGCCGACGTTCGCCGTTTCCCCAGTGGATGTCAAAGTCCTGACAGCGAGCTGCTCGGCGAGAGCAGAGAGAACAGCTCCACCTTGTTACAGGACGGGGTCAGACATCCAACATCACCACCGCTTGTGTTTTCTCCAAAGCATTTCCTGTTCCTAACACGGCAGATCTGAGAGAGGGATAAAGCCCCAGGACGTGGCCCGCGTATTCCCCCGAGTGTGCCGTCATGGCTGAATAATCACAGCGCTGTCAGGGAGTGTAACGCCGTTTTATACCTTACACATCACAGCAGTTTGTGGAACAATCGTTTCTTCTTATTCTTTGAAATACAGTTTATTTATTTATTGCATCAATTCTTCAGTCCAGAGTTTGAAAGGTAAGGAAAGTTGTGGAAGAAAAACAACCAATTAGCATTTTAAGCAACGTAAATGTGAAGAGGTAAAACATGATCAGGTCAATTTATTGGGACTTTTAGTACTTATTGTTTAATCGAGAACTAAATAGAATAACATGTACAGTGAAATTCTTTCTTTGCTGTTCTCAATAAATGCCACAAAAAATCAATATATATTTAGGCAAAGAAAAGAATAGATGGGAGAAGAAAAAGAATCTAATTTAATTGATCTGATTTAATCAGTCTGTTGTTGGAAAACTCAATGCATTAAATTGCTCAACAGTTTTTCATTCAGAATCGATTCAAACTTTTTACAATATTAATGGCAACAAAAAAAGGGAAAAAAAGTAGTTACAAATATTCTACAGTTTTTTTTAGGTTTTTGTAAGTTGAAAACACTTGCACTTTGCATGTTTCTTCTTCTTCTTGAGTTTATGAATGGTTGGTGCAACACCGCCATCTGCTGGACTGGAGTGTGGCGCAGAAGACTGTTAGCGGGGCGGGCTGGGGAATAGCATTATTGCTTTTTGTGCAGGACATGACGCTTAGACACAAAGTGACCCAGCATTTTGATGTATGTGAGATACGGGTAGTCGTTTTTAACTTAACATGCGTGAATCGCAAAATATATATATATATATTTTTTCTTCTTCTCTGTTGTTTATGCCATAAATATTCAGTACTTGGAAAGTTCCACCTCTCTGGTGTATGTGAACAGGAAAGAGATTGAGGTAACTTGGGAAAGGGTAAGGTTTAAAACCCTAGCTAGGTATTTCTAGAAAGCAAGGTGGATGATAAAGGAAAGTGAGGGGGGAGTATTTTAGGAAGTAAGCAGGGAAGGAATGTGAGTATTTCAAAAGCTGTAGAATTAAAGCTGCTGGAGACAAATCACAGCTCCACTAGTACTGACTAGTACCAACCAAGTCAGGGCTGATTTACTGAGTGATCTGACTGAAGTATTAATAATAATAATAATAATAATAATAATAATAGTATTCTTACGATTATATAGGGTAAGAAAAGAAACCTCACTAGAACTTTTGACAAGCTAAAGAAATTGTATCACATTTTACGAACGTCTTTTTTATTCCCCGCTTTGATCTTAATTCAGTTTTAAACACATTTTAATTTCATTTTTAATGTTTGACTTGCATTATTTTCTTTTTTTTTTTGTAAATATTTATTATTTCGTACGCATGCGCTATGTATACTTCTATTTGGTGATTGTTTTTTTTTAATACTTGTACAGTCTGTTTTTCTAGTTCTTTGATTTTTTTATTGTTTTAGGAAAGAAAGTAGCGTCAGGCCGCAGAACCAGAATTTCTCCCTAAACCACCACCACCACCACCGCCGCACAAATTCGTGGAAAATTCCTGAGTCAGTCAAGCAGAAATGGGGCAAGAGTTTGAGATTACACACACACACACACACACACACAGAGGGAGAGAGAGAGAGAACATGCCACAGTATGAAGCTCATGCATGACTCACCGCTGCTTTTCCTCTATCTGGTTAAAAGTCAGTATAGAGGGTGAAAGTTCACGAGGAGACGCGCACCGTCCCCACGGCGCAGGAAGCCCGTGAGCGGTGATGAACTTCGGCACGTTTCTGTTTGAGCCGAAGAAAGAGTCGAGGTCAGTTTCCCGTTTCAACATGGCGGAGGAGGTGTTTGTATACAGAAAACTTCTCTTTCCTCCTACTGCTTTGTTTATTACTTACGATACTGCAGGACGCCGCGGCGCTGGTGGGTTCGGGAAACGGACACAGCAGATGTTAAAAGAAGAGCGGAGGAAAAAAAGAAAAAGCACTCAGAGTCGTACTGTTGTAGGAAAAATAATTTGTGACGCTAATCTGACGTGAAGCAGGGTTAAGGAACGTCCACAGATGGGGAAAAACCAGCAGCTGTAAACACTCTTAAGTTAATCAGACCAAAAAAAAACATCACAGCTGGGAATGTTGGGGAGAACTTGTACATTTACAGAGCTGAAACTGGAGACTCCTTCCAATAAATCTTGCCATATTAGAACGCTATTCAAATGTCTTCAGTTACCGGAGCAGATGTGTGAGTGAACACGGGTAGACTAGACTTGAGTGAACCAGACTAGGACTACAGCTGCTGGTTTTTCCCCCTCTGTGGACGTTCCTTAACCCTGCTTCACGTCAGATTAGCGTCACAAAGGACTAGAGGAAAGTATTTAAAGCGTTTTTTTTATTTTTAATTTAAGACGACGGTATTAGAACAGGGCAATTCGGACTGGAAGGAAGAAGAGGAAGATCAAGACCAGAAGGTGACGATAATACAGCACAATGGATGCCAACCGTCGGTAAACAAAAGCGAACAAATGCATTAAAATAAGTTCCTTTGGTAGGTGAGTTAAGAAAGGAAATAAGTAGCCACGTTTAGCAAATATCTAATGGCAGTAGCATAAAATTGGTTAGCGTGTTTTGGTTGTTCGTCTGTTTTTAGTCCCTGAGAATAAGCTGGTTAATATTGATGCTAGTAATAAGTCACTAATCAATTCATTTCCATTCAGGATTTAACAGATTGCAAATATTTTAACTGGCCATTTTTGTTTTGAGCAATGCTGCTCCGTAGCTCACATACAGTATGTATTCATCTGTACACCACAAGAGGGAGCACTCGGAGTTCAAAGTGTGAAACGCGCGAGAGCCAGTCAGATTTTATCCCGTCAGATTGTGCAAAGTTGAGCGAGCAGTGTTGCCAGATCGGGCAGTTTTCTGTACGTCAGGTCGATAAATGAGTCTGGTTACCTCATTTTGTTATATAATTATATTAGGAAGTGAGGTAAGTAACTTGGAAAAGGGTTCAGGTTAAAAAGATAGCTAGGTAGCGTTTGTCGTCATTTCTACATTATACAGTTGACTTCACCGATGTGCTTCATGACAAACGACAACATAAACTACAAACTACACACAAATAACCTAGGTGTGAAATCTCATCACCGCAGAGCCTGGGCTGTGCAAAAGTGCTGCTGTAACACAAACAGGCTCATCAGGTCATCGGGGAAGGTTAGGATTCTAACACAGCTTAAAGGACGAGGTACCCATAAAGCCCTTAGTTTATTAGGGAGGGAATCACCAGGGACCTCCTGATACTCATATGCCGATCCTACGTCTTTAAGTATCGTGATATTATACATACCCTGATTTGATATAATATTATCTTCAGATGCTGTTACAACTCTACACGAACTTGGCAAATAATTTAGAGAGCGCCCCCTGCAGGATTGTAGAGCAACGGCAATATTTTACTAATCTTTTAAAAATATATCAAACAAGCTAAGGTAAAAAGTTATATTTAACTTTTAATATAATTTTTGTATGTTTGTTTTTGCCAGATTTTGCCCAAACAAAAAAAAATAATATATGATATTAGATTTCTTTTTTTTTATATTTTTTTTTAGTAGACTACATTAGTAACTTGGGAAAGCTTCAAGCTAAAAAGCTAGCTAGGGAAGTCTAGTAATCAAGGTTGGTGTGTGAAGAAGTATGTCAGGGAGTGAGTAGGGAAAGAATGTGAGTAGGTTAAGTGAGTAATTTGGGTTTGGCAAGTTTAAGTGAATTAGGTTGATAAATGAATTGGTGAATTGTATATGTTGTAGTTATGTAATTACATGAACAAAGTATGCATGGTACGCCCTTCTTATTCTTTTTATTTTTAACGGCAGCTGGAATCCATTGTACGCCGCTCTTGCGGTACTTGAATAAACCGTCACACGAGCGGTAGCGCGAAAGTGAACGGTCCGCTACTTGTTAATTGATCGCGGCTCACGTGAGATTATTAAAAAGGGTGGATAAATATACATGAGCGCTCATCAGTATAATATAACATACTCACACACTCGAGCTCTTCGCGTCGCCTTTAGCCCTATAATATCACTTTTTCATATTCGGGTCAGGCTTAAATAGAAATCTCATTTCATTGTGTTGAATCAAAATGAGAGACTAAGCGGTATTTATATTATTTTTGAGAGAGATTACAGGAGCGTAAAGCTTCAAGCTACAAAACAATCTGTGTACAAGTGATATTACACTCATCTGATCGAGAGCTCTTTGTCTCGTCACATGGCGGCTGTGAGACATTGTTTGGATATTACATACTGGGGAATTTGACATGGAAATAACTGTGACTGTGTGGACAGTCAGATTGCTCCACACACACGTACACACACACAAGCTCGCATGATGCTGGTCAGATGTAATTAAAATAACATTTCGTAACAAGAAAACATGGGTCTGGTCGTTTCTTTTTTCTGTCAGGCCTGTGACGCGAGGACATGCTCAGATTTTCCGTGTTCACGCCTCTCTCGTCGAGCGGTTTTCACTTGGACTTTACTTAAGGGTGTGTGTGTGAGATCATGTTATTAACAAGAGGTTTACCAGAGGTCAAGTTATTACAAGGGACTTCCTTCCTCTATTGCGTCTTCTGCCTCTCTGCAGTGTCAGTGGGCATGTTTCGGGAACCCCAGCGTAAGGTGAGGATACACACACACACTCTGGATGGATGTCGGCTTTGCTGGAAGATGCGCTAGTGCATGAAATAATAAGCTGTTAGCTGTCGCGCTGGGTAAGCCTCCGCACAGTCACGTGTTTCAGTTCCCAGGATGAAAGTAGTGCAAGCTAATGTCAAGTGTTATCGTGTTGCAAGGTAGTTAGCGTGCTTCAGGGTATACGCTGAGGTGTCTGTACACCGCTCAGCCTTTTCAGGGTCGCGTAGAGGCCTGGAGTCTGTCCCAAAGGACTCGCACTACAGGGAATATGTAAAGTCCAGCTAGCTTAAACCTGAATGTTAGCTAAAAAGGCTTAAAATGAAGTTAGCTTATTACCCTTCAGTTAGCTTACCCTGAATGAAAACCCCAGTCACCTTACTCTGTATTTTTGATTAAAGTGAGCTTTAAAAAAAAAATGCTTAAAATGAAGTTAGCTTACCCTTAAGTTGGCTTACCCTGAATGGAAATCCAACCAGCTTACCCTGAATGTTAGCTGAAAGTGAACTTTAAAGAATAAAGCCTACCCTTCTGTTAGCTTATGTTGAATGTTAGCTTAAAGTGAGCTTAAAAACATGCTTAAAATGAAGCTAGCTTACTTTTCTTCAGTTAGCTTACCTCCCTTCGATTATCTAACCTCCCCTTTTTGTTAGCTTAACCCCCCCCCCCCGTTAGTTAGCCTACCCCCACTTTAGTTAGCTTACCCCCCCCCCCCCCTTTATTTAGCTTAACCCCCTTTCAGTTAACCTACCCCCCTTTAGTTAGCTCAACCTCCCATAGTTGGCTTACCCCCTTTTAGTTAGCTTACCCCCCTTTAGTTAGCTTACCCCCCTTTAGTTAGCTTACCCCCCTTTTATTTAGCTTACCCCCCTTTAGGTAGCTTCCCCCCAAAGCTTATCCTGAATGGAAACATTAAAGTGAACATTAATCCTGAATGTTAGCTTAAAGTGAAAAAAATGCTTAAAATCTAGTTAGCTCACCCCCTTCAGTTAGCCTATGCTGAATGGAAACTCCATCTAGCTTACCCTGAACGTTAGCTTAAAGTGATCTAAAGTATAAAAGTTTAAAATTAAGTTAGGTCCCCCTGCATGTCTTTGGACTGTGGGAGGAAACCCCACCAAGCACAGGGAGAACATGCAAACTCCACGCCCACACACAGACCTAAGACCTGAATCGAACTCTTTGACCGTGGTGCTGCGAGACCGCGACGCTAACCACAACGCCAAGGCGCCGCCTCCTCACATCACGCCATAGTATAATTAGAGTTTACTTAGACTTGAACTGTAAGGCGCTACGTGACGTAAGGTGATAGACGGGTCAAGGGTCTGAAAGTCAAAGGTTCAAACAGCACCACCAGTCGGGCCCTTGAGCGAGGCTCTTAACCCTCAACAGCTCAGAGGTAGGAATAGATAAAAATGTAAGTCGCTCAAAAAAGAAAAAAAGCACTTAAAAAAAACAAAACAAAAATGAAGTAAATTTGTTACGCTGGTCAGGGAGTCGCAGTGAAGAGGATTTCTACTACGTGTCTAAAATGAAATGCGCGACTAATGAGGTGATGTTAAACACTCCGGGGTCGTTAACGGGAGCCACCAAGGAAGCGTCTGAGCCCAGCGTCGGTATGCAGCGGTTTTCGTCGTCGCCCCTCTCGTAGTTTTTATACACGTGCTCACGTACGGACGTGAAACGCAAACACTGACTCATCTCATTACAGCGAAAGCGCTAGTGTCTGCTCGTCTTTCGGTCTCAGTTGTTCCCTTTTTCTCTTTTACTCAGCGTACAGTGTGTGTGTGTGTGTGTGTGAGAGAGAGTGAAGAGCCGCGTGATTACTGTATCTGCAGCGTGAGGAAGCAACACTGACTCTGCAGCTCTGCACCATGTGGTTACACCTGTTTACTCAAAGTGTGTGTGTGTGTTTCACCTCTGTAACAAAAAAGAAAAATGGGATGCAAAATATGCAGAATCCCAAAATATGAGAACAAGAAAAGAGAAAAGCGTTGTTGATCGATTCCATTTGATTAGCATCAGATACTGTGTGCATGGCGTAAAGAGTTTCCCCTTTAACCTCGATTTTTTTTAATTATCATTATTACTAACAAAGTGCACCAGTGAGCAGTTGTTTACCAGATCACCATCCTACCACACCTCTGTGTGTGTGTGTGTGTGTGTGTGTGTGTGTGTGTGTGTATAATCTGTCTGTACTTTTAGACTACTGTAGAAGTCTAAAATTAGCTTAGTGTTGGGGAGTTAACTGGTGATCGACGTCCTGAAATAAAAATACAATAAAGCAAAAACAAATTTGATGAAATTTCAACCAAAAGAAAAAAATAAATAAAATGAAATCCCAAACTCTACCATCTTGACAAGCGTCCTCAGGTGGTTCCTAGCCTTGGGTTTGAACTTTCAAGTTGTAATGAAGAAATGTATGCAAATTCCACTAGTTGTAGTACTTTTCACTTCTCGCGTGTTCCAATACTTCTGGCCCCCGAGAATCTCAGAAAACTGTCTTCAGCGTTGATGAATTCTCCAGCTGATGGTCAACTTTTGGACTTTTTCTTGGTCAGGATGTTTCCGTTCCACACACTCATGCCGTCTCATTTGACCCCAGCAATTTCAACCTCCAGAAAATTATCATAATTAAAATTGTTACTCAGGTTTGTGTATAAAAGTCACTGAATATGAAGCAAAAGAAATTTTTTATAATTTATTTCAAAACTTTAAACATTGAATGGGGTCAAAATGACCACAAAAATAATAGGAGGGTTAAGGTAAGTAGTTGTTTCATTTAAAAATTCAAGAAACTGCGACAGTGCAAAAGTAAAATGTATAAAGTAAGTAAATATAAATAAAAACAAATGTTTTTTTTTTGTCTGTTTTTTTTCATGTGCATCTTCCAGCGGATATTAGATGATGTTCTACCCCATGCTGCTTATTATCTATACCCCTGATTACACCTACATCCATCAACAAACTTACACATTGCGTTTTATCGTCTTGCCGTTTTCTTTCTACTGTAGCAGATCGACGTCATTTTGCCGTAAACGTTCTGCTTTTTATGGCTAATTTGGTCATAAATATAAACATCACGGCCGTATGAGACACGTCGTCATTCCCATCTGCGGAGTCTGGCTTAAACCTGCGCAACACTCGCGGAGGAAAACGCGAAGCTTTAAACTGCGGCGTGGCGCTTTCAGCTGCAGAGAAATAAACGATTTGAAGAGGGGAAAATGATGTCGAGTATAAACTGTGCGTTAGACTTTCCTTTCGCTTTGAACGATGTTAAACTCGGGTGAAGGGAAACGCTAGACGTGACCGCTGACCTTTTTCCCTCCGCCGCCCCGTTCAGACCTTGATATTAGCCGTGCGGAGAAAGACATCGGTGCATTTTAGGTCCCGGTGCCATAAAAGGCCATACGGGAAGAATAAATGAACGTGAGCAGCAGCCGGGCGAGTCACCGGAGGCGGTTTAGAGCTCGGCATGGATTCGATGAACGCTCGTTATTTCCCAGAACGGCTGGTGTGTGTGTGTGTGTGTCTGTACTCTCTGTAGCACAGAGCATCTGAATTATTCAAACACACTCCTGTTTCTTTTTCTTTTTTCTTTTTCAAGTAAATGTTATCATTTGACCTTGTGTGGGCTTTAGAATGAGTGATTATTAAGCCCGTGTGTGTGTGTGAGGTTTTTTTTTTTCTTCTTTTAATAATGGATATATGGAGTGTTTTATAACGACTGACCTTCAGGAGGAAACGCTTAGCTGGAGAGAAGTACAGCATTAAACACAACTCTGTTTCTCTTGGCGTTTCCTCCACGCTCGCTCCAACTATTTTTAGACGACAAAAGCTGATGCATTGACACGCTCGCAAATGCAACATATATACCCCCTGACCGTGACACCCGGCGCGTGGTTATTAGAACAGAAAAATCTGGAGTGCCATGTTCAACAAGCACGTGTGGGTGTGATGGCCAGGGGTGCGCATACTTTTGGCTCTGAAGCGCTGCCTCGTTTCGGTGGTAATGGTTTCAGAGTTTAAAATATGTCTGGCGTGGCTTTGATTAAGGTCAGTTTTATAGG